>NW_026729116.1:0-192634 GCF_030272615.1 Cryptomeria japonica
TCCATTCTGCGATGTTGATGACATTGATGGAGAGGTGGGATGCAGACACCTCAACATTCTCACTACCTATGGGGGAGATGATGGTCACCCTTGAGGATGTATACCGCATTATGTGCCTTCCCATTAGAGGAGAGACCATGAGATATCGATCTGACCGGATAGAGGAGGATTACAAGAGAGAGCAGGTATATTCTATGGGAAGAGTGATGCACAGTGAGACAAGAGGTCGTATCATGGTTAGCTGGCTCCTACACCCTATCGACAAGGTTCCATTGGTGAGGGGACTCATGATTGTAACCCTTGAATTAGCCATGTGCCCTAATGGGCACGACAAACATATGCATGGAGGACTCATCTATGCCATATGAGTGATGGAGAGACACAGGAGAGTATATTCTTGGGGTCAGAGCATGCTCATGTATCTCTATCACGACCTTAGGGAGTATGTGTTTGGGCAAGGATACAGCCTGATGACATGCACGCTACTATAGGTGTGGATGTTTGAGCATATTACCTGCACTAGGCCTGGTTGAGCCCCCATAGAGCTATTCCTAGAGAAGCCTAGGGTATTTTCTTATCCTCTTACCCTTGAGTGGTGATTGGGCGATCTCCTGTATTGGAGGTTGAGCTTGGATAGATTGATAGCAGGCGGGGTCATATGGAGACCCTACCTCAGGATGTACATGTGCGCAGGGATACATAGGAAAATGTTCAACATGCAGAGGAACCGTTTATTAGAGGGGTGGTACAGCCACATAGTCATTCCCTTCTACTTTGACCAAGTTCGGCGACAGTTCGGGTTCAGGCAATGTGTTCCTATTGATGTGCCTGTGTACATTTGATACTCACGCATGATGTCGAGGCTAGGACCCATTCCTAGGCCTACCAGTGATGAGATCGATATTACAAAATCAGATGGGTCAAATGAGGGCATAGCGATAGATTATAGAGATGATTCAGATGCACATCGACCGTACATCACATGGTGGGTGAGTACATACCCTGGAGCCATGTTCCCAGTAGACTTCCTTGGAGGGAGCCTTGGACCATGGAGACAATTAGTTGACGAAAATGAATATGATGCATCTGAGGAGGGCTCAGATGATCAAGCTGATGATACAGAGGAGCAAGAGACAGGCAGAGATGGAGATGATCTTGATACCGAAGAGGGAGATCAAAATGGAGATGATTAGGAGGATGGAGATGAGGAGGAGGGTGACAAGGACGACGAGGAGGACGATGAGGAGGACAATGAGGAGGAGGATGAGGAGGATGACGAAGAGGAGGAGGAGGACGAGTCAAATGCAGTCGCTCATCACTCTAGGGAGGATACCATAGCCCTAGATCCACCAAGTCTCCCACTTTAGGTGGAGAGGGACCCTAGAAGGGGTCCTGATCCTGGTCCCCATCGGCCCACACCTACTATACAAAGACAGTATGAGCGCGGAGAGCCTAGCAGATCCCAGTCTTAGGCAATTGCTATCCACAATCCCTACTAGTGAGAGCGAGATCTAGATAAAGTGTCATGTTATTGATTTAATTTATGTATCTTACTTACTTAGATTTGATGATATAGAATGTTACTGATAGAAATTTCTCTTTATCTTGTAGCTACCATCCAAGAGTGGCGTTCTCTGATTCAAAATACAGTGACAAACCTTATTGTGACTGAGCACATTCCTAGTTCCTCACAAATATCGTATAGATCCCAGAGGAATGCAGGATGACATGAGGACATTTTGTCCCCTATTCAAACGGAGGTGGAGGCCCCATGAGAGAGATTATGATAGATAGAACGTGACCTAGCAGCATCACAGACAGAGGCAACCACATACTGAGGGATCATGATGGAGAGGGATCGTAGGAGTTCCTCGCGGAGTCACTTGCAGTCCATATCATGATATACCCCCATGGAGCCACCCCCACGGCCAGATTAGGAGGGGGAATCTAGCCACCATCCTTCAGTTACTAGTTCTAGGGATAGGAGATGATTTTGATGTATTGATGTATATATTATGATACTCATGGATATGTTATTTTAATTTTTGAACAATATACACATTGCTTATATTAGAATTAACATATTGAGTAATGAGCATGTATATCTAATTTTAATTTCTATGTGATTGATTTCTCAATGCTTCATGATTAAATTGATACATGTGTGATTTAATTAGATAACTAAGTATTTAATCAAATGCTACTTTAATTATGCAAAAGAAGAATGTATTAAGCCTTAGAACTATATAACTAGTGTGATTTAATTAACTCTAATTAAACACAACATGATATAATTCTACTTAACACATAAGAAAATGTATAACATGCTAGCACATATGAAATGTAAATCTATTACAATTTACATAAAAAGAATCAAAGATAAACAACAAAGTAATAAAACATGCTTGTCGAGAATGAAGTAATGCAAACCAAACAATATAACATCATTCAATCTTACCTATTTTAATGAAGACATGCTAACATATTACCCAATTTTTAAGAAAGGGATAGAGAGAGAGAGAGAGAGAGAATAAAGAAGACTAGGAAGAGAGAAAGAAAAAGAAAAATAACTAGGCATAGTATCTATGAAGGTGCATAGCATTTATGGGTTCCTTGAGAGGCGTACCTTCCACATTTGCTATCCTATAAGAACCTGATCCATAGACCTTAACAACACTGTATGGTCCAAGCCAATTAGGGCTGAGTTTTCCTTTCTCTTCTGGTAAGGCATTCACGTAACGTCGATTCTTGTAAAGGACCAAATCACCTACTAAAAAGGAATGTTGTAGCTTCGTTGCAAAGTTTTATGATATGCTTGAATATGCTCGAGGGCATTTATACACCGTTCATCAAAAATCTCAATTTTTTGAAGTCTATGCTCTCTATAGGAATCATCATCCACTATACCCCTAAGAGAAACTCTCAGAGAAGGAATTTATAACTCCAAAGGCATAATGGCATTAGCACCATAAACAAGATTATAAGGAGTACAACCCATAGAAACACCTACACTCATGCTATAGGCCCACAGATCATAGGTTAATTGAGTATGCCAATCCTTACCATGCTTGTTTATAGTCTTTCAGATAATTTGTTCAATTATCCTATTAGAAGACTCAGCTTGACCATTTGATTGAGGATAATTTGGTGTATAAAATCTATGTTGAATATTATATTTCTCGAGAAAATTCTTCACATCCTTATTTTTTGATGTCGTTCCATTAGCTCAAACTAAGGCAGAAGGTATCCCAAATTGAGAAGTAATGTTTTCCAAAATTAATTGACAAATTACTTCAACGATAGTGGATCAAAGAGGAACAACTTCCACCCATTTCATAAAGTTATCAGTGGTAGTTATGATGAAGGTATGTCCTTGAGATGAAGGAGGAGATATTTTACCAACAAGATCCAAATCCCATGTAGAAAAGGGCCAAGATTCTACCTATGATCGAAGTTCTTGGGCAGGGGCATGGATCAAATTGCTATGTTACTGACACTGATGACATATTTTAACAAATGCAAAGGAATCCTTTTCCATGGTTTTCCAATAGTATCACATTTAGAGCAATATCTGAACTAAGGACCTACCCCCAAAATTCACCCCACAAGCACCTGAATGTGCTTCCTCAAGAGCAATAGGGATTTTATCTTTGTTTAAGCATCGAAGAAGAATGCCATTATAACCCCTCCTATAAAGAGCTTTACAAAGGATAATGTATGTAGCAACCAATTTGCAAATCCTAATTGTAGTATTCTTACTTTAAGAGTCAGGAAAGGTACCATCACTCAAATATCTCATGATATGCGAATACCATTCATCAGAATCTATAATGCAACAATATGCCACATCACTAGGATTATCAGCAATAGCCAGGGTAGTGAGGTTGTGAATAGTGAATTTAAGATCTACAAAGGGGTCCTCTATAGACACAAGAGAGGAAACACATTCCATCGCATTAGCGTGTCGATTATCTTTTCAAGGAACAAGCTCCATGGTATAAGAATTGAATTTTTGCAAGGATAAAGGTAGACCTCTATATTGTGATAATTTGTCTTGCTTAGCTTGATAAACTCCTATCACTTGTCTTATGATTAGTTGAGAATCTCCATAAATATGTAGATGTTTCACACTCAACACCAAGACTATTTTAATCCCAGCTATAAGAGCTTCATATTCAACAATGTTTTCGATACATAAGAAATTGAGACGATATGATAAAGGAATAGGCTTCTTTTGAGGAGAAATTAAGACCACCCCTGCCCTCGATCCTGTACGAAACTTAGAGCCATCAAAGTACAATTCCCAAGTCTCATTAACCTCAATGGAAAAAATGTATTCATCTAAACAAGACTCTAGATTAGGTAGGGAGAAGGGTGAAGGAGCATCAACTAAGTGATCAGTCAACGCTTGACCCTTTATTGGCTTTTGTGAGACAAACTTAAGGTCAAAATTGGTCAACATCATAACCCACTTAGCTAAATGTTTGGAAAGGTTAGTTTTGGAGAAAAGATGCTTAAGAGGATCAAATTTAATGATAACATGGATCTCAGCATTCAAGAGATAATGCCTCAACTTTTTGGTTGCAAAGACTAAAGCAAGGCACTGTCTTTCTTTTGCAGAATATCAGACTTCGTAATCAAGTAGAATGTGACTTATGTAATAAACCGGGCCTTCTCTACCATCCTTATCACATTGTGCCAATAAGGCTACAAGAGCTTGATGGGAACCAACGGTGTATAGAAGGAAAGTCTTAGTAGGATCAACAGGTTGAAGAATAGGAGGATTGGCCAAATAGGTCTTTAGGTCTTCAAATGCTTGATGATAAGCCTCATTCCATTGAAAAGCGATATTCTTTTTAAGCAATTATGTGAAGGGAAAGGTACGATCTGCAAGTTGAGAGACAAACCTATGAATAGCTTGGATCTTTCCTTGCAAACTTTTTACTTGGGAGACATTCTTAGGAGGTGGCATGTTAACAATAACATCTATCTTCTTCGTATCCACCTCAATGCCATGATGTGAAACTATGAATCCTAATAGTTTTCCACTATCCACACCAAAAACACATTTTTGGGGATTCAAACGCATATTATACTTATGAATTCTCTCAAAGATTTGACGAAGGATCTTAACATGATCTGTACGAAGAACAGATTTGTCTAACGTTTGATCAATGTAATCTTCTAAGGTTTTATGCATATAGTCATGGAAGATGATATTCATAACATGCTAATAAGTTGCACTTGCATTTTTCAATCCAAAAGGAATCACAATCCAACAAAACGTACCCCAAGGGGTGGTAAAAGCAGTTTTATATTGATCTTGGGGATTAATGAAGATTTGATTATATCCTAAGAAACCATCCATAAAGATTGATAAAGAATGTCTACTACTAAATCCACTATTATATCGATATTCGGGAGAGGAAAGTCATCCTTTAAAGAGGCCTTGTTTAAATCTTGAAAATCCCTACACATCCTAATCTTGTTTTCAGCTTTAGCCATGACCACAATGTTTCAAATCCATGGTGAATAATCGATAGGATGAATGAATCTAGATTCCAACAGTTTTTTAATCCCAACTTTAACAAGTAATGCCACTTTAGGGTGAATCTTTCAAATCTTCTGCTTCACAGGTTTAGCATCACGAATTAGGACAATTTTGTGAGTTAAAATCGTAGGATCTACACCAAGCATGTCAGAATATATCAAACCAAATTTCTTAGAGAACTCATGTAACAACTCGACATACTGTTTTGCTCTTCTTTGTCAAGACATTTCCCTATCTTGATGATTTTGTCTTCAATACCAGGATCCATCTTGATATCAATGGTGTCATTTATCAAGAGATTGATTTGTTGAGGAGTGTCTTTTAATTGAGGAAATAATTTAACTATCTCATTGTTATTTATTTCTTTCCTATAGTAAGATTCCATATTTAGACAATAGGGAAAACTGCAGTTATGGTGATAATGAGGAAGGTTGTCATAAGCTCCCAAGAATTTAGCTAAGGAATCATCGGTAGAAAAAACATCCAAAGAAAAGACACAAGAAAGGTCACAGTCAATATATTCTGGATATTTTAGCGAAAGAGAAGTTGAAATGACATTAACACTAATAGATGGTCTCTTAGAGGCTTTAGTGTGCTTGAAAGGATCATAACCAAGCACAAATGTCATATCACAGAAGATGTTTTCCAAGGGAACCTTAATATCTTGTTCTTGAGCACCACATCCATTTACATTATATCCACACCTAGCTAGGATATGAAAACTAGGACCATAAAGGTTAGTCATTTGCGAAGAAGGAGGATTTGAAAAAGTGAAGGACCAAAATCCTTTAGACCACAAACTAAGGGAGATGAATTCTGAGAAGCCACCACAAAGTTATTACTCAATGACCTAGATAAAGTAGATTTCTTTTTAGGTTCTTCTTCTTCTTTCTTCTTTTCGACCTTAGGATCTCTAGGGGGATTTTATATTCCCCTATGAAAGTAGGATTGAAATCCAAGGATCCCCCATAATCTTCTAAAAGAATATTTTTCAAGAGATAAAGTGTTCTCAATCGTAGAATCGGGCTGAGAAGACTCTTCCTCAAGAACCTTAGATCCACATGAGGAACTATTGGGAATCAATCCAAATATAAGAGATAGGTTTGATGAACTGGTCACACTAATCAAAGTAGAAACTTTAGAGGAATTGTCTAAGATAGTTGGGGAAGAATTTATTGAAGAGGATTTGGAATTTGATGTTTGTAAACAAGCCTAAAATCTTGTCTCACCTAACTAGGTGTATGTTGTATTGTTGTGAATAAACTTGATTTGCCTATGCAATGTGGAAGGAACAACTTGCATGCTATGAATCCAGGGTCTCCCTAGCAACAAGATGTACATCAACTCTCCAGACATGACATGGATAGGTGTAGGTAAAGTAACATGACCTACCTTAACAAGAAAGGTGATGATACCTAATGAAGATTTAGCAACATTATCGAAGCCACAAATAGTGAGAGAATTAGGCTTAATAAGAGATGTATTAACATAGATCTTATGCAACAAGTTAATGCTATAAACATTAATGCCAGATCCATTATCCACTAGTTTTCATCTTATCACCCTATCATTTACAATAACCACAATAATTAAGGGATCATATTGTTGTTGAACTTCACTAGAGGGAAGCTCATCTTGTGTAAACAAAATATGAGCCTTAGGTGTTGTAATAGAGTGAATCAAGGAAGCCATATTATTGGATGTGATTGCGGGTGGGACATTCAATATTTTCAAGGCATCTTATAGCATTTCATGATGAGTCGAGGAAGTTTGAAGTAAATCCCAAAGGGATATCTTGGCAGGAGTAGCCATAAGTTGTTTGACAAGATCATATTCCTTACCAAGGGTATGTGAAATGCAAGGTGCTTGAGGCAGAATGAGTTGAGGATTAGGTAGAGGAGTCAGAACAACTGAAGGAGGGTTAGGTTTCCTATTATTTATCATGTTATAGGTATGGGCAACTACATTATAACTCTCCTTAGTCAGTTGTCTAGCATAGCTATAAGGACTCTTAGTGGGATTCCTTCCTTGAACCATAATGATGGGCTTGTTGGGAGTGCTAAAGGAATCATGACTATATCCACCTTGAACCATGAAAAGAGGTTGATTAGGAAGAGGTGAAGTTGGAGAAGGACAAGAACCTTGGGCAACAAAGAGTGGTTTTCTATGTTCAGTCACATTGATCATATTGATTAACCTTTTAGATGCATTATTCTTGTTTGAAAGTTTAGGAAAAGACATAAAGTCATCAAGGGTATCATCCAATAAAGCATGATCATAGTGATTGAAAGGCTTATATTTGGACTCAAAAGGAGACATAACATAATAGAGGGAATCATGAGAGTCAACCGTGTTGCTAAATCTAGTGGAGGAGTTGATAGGAATTTGACCATGAGAGGAATCATTCAACTTATCTTTCTCATCACCACGAAATGGCATAGTAACAAGGTTGATTAATTTTTGGGAAAATGTAGGTTTAGAAGGCTTAGGGTTAAAAAAATCATCTAGAGCTTCATCTAATTCATCCTTACTAAACTCATAATAAAAAAAATTGCATACATAATCAAAAGCATGAACATATTGTAAATAAAAATTTAACATTTTGAAATAAAAATTGAATGAAACTTAAACACACAATGCAAGGAAAATAAAAGGAACCTATCTCTTTTTTTCTAAATGTTTTGAAAGAAAATTAAATAAGTTAGATCTAGATCTAACAATGAAATGCAATGAAAATTAAATTGGATTCACATTGGGTTCACCAAAGATGTGTAGGAGCAAAAGTGAGACTAAGTATGGAAACCCTAATCCCACTCTCATACACACTCATGGAATATGAAAGAGTCTAGGGAGGTAACACCTATCGGCTACTTCTTATGAGAAAGAGAGAGTCGTGGATTACCTCTTAGGTTTTCTATTCCTTTTTTGTAATTGAGAGAGAGGAATGACGCCAAATGCAATCTAACCTAGAAAACAAGTAAGCAAACAAATCTTAATCTGAGAATGCAGATCAAAGAACAACTAATATACTGCTGCAAAAAACATATTAGAAGGAAAAATCAGAGGTGCACTTGTGTCTAAAATCTGAGAAGCAATGTACAGGACCAAGGTGCCATGCCACTGTCCTGATTCTGCAATTCTAGAGCCGAAACTGACAGAAAGGATTGTTGAGACTGCAAAGTGTTGTTCTTCCAAGTCCTGCTGACAAAGGGCAGGACCATGGTGCCATGCCACTATCCTAGGCATTTCCAAGGAACCATGCCCTTTTTATTGGGGTTTATGCCAACATCTACAACCCAGAACTGTCCCTGTGTGCTCTTCCGGTCTTGAAACTTCCAGCAATGCTTAGATCCGAGCTTGTTCCTAAAGTGAAAAAAGAGGGTTTGGGATGTCTATATAGGGTTTTGCCTTATTCAAACCCCCGTGTTGGTGATTTGCACCTCCATGAATAGTTGATAATATACTGAAAATGTGTGTGCAAGAACCTTTTGTGTGTGCAAGATCCTAAGAATGAAAGTAAACAACCTAGAGAAACCCTAAAGAGTAAACCCTAATTGCTTATAATTGACAAAATAAATAATCTAAATTCACAATACAAAATGATTTAAAGTGTGAATGTGAATCAAAATGAAGCTTATGCAAAGACATGAAAACAACATGAAACCATACCAAACCCCAAGGGAGAGGTACAAGCCAATTGTCAGTCGGTGGTCTCCTATTGTTCTTCTACATCTTCAAAAGCCCCCAATTGAGTAAATGATGCTTGATGAATGTTCGATGGATGAATGTTGAATTTTGTTGAAGACTTCTAAGATCTACTCTTTTGCTGCAAAGAAGGCTCTAATGCTCCAAAAATGTTCTCTTAGATTCTTAGAAGAAGACCCTTTTCAAATGAAGAAAGAGAGCTCTTAAATATGAAACCCTAGATCTTAATTTCACCTAGGATTTGAATTTTCTGCTAATATTTTGGGGTTAAGCATTATTATATCATAGGATTGTACTCCCAAAATTTCAGGGAAAACCGCAGACTATGTGCATTCCCACCACGGTCGGACCAACTTTTCACCAAATTTTTGGGGCCGTTAGATATGATAGTATTAGAGCACGTCGCAAAGTTACAGTTGATTTCGAGATGTTTTGATAATCGAAATTAGGCCTAAACAATCAAAATAAGACATAGTTAGGGTTTATGATTAAATGATTCATTGGAGGAATAAGATGAAAAGGGGCACACTTAGGTTAAAGGGCCCAGCTTTAGAATATGTAAAGTGATGAAACATGACCTTAGATTTAATTAAATTAATTAATTAAATGCAAAAGGGGAATTAGAAATGCAAGATGCAAGACACACTAAGGTGGGTGCTAACCTAAGCATGAAATTGTACAACCCTAGCGAGGGTGTACAATTTACGACACTACATAATCAAATATTTAGTATGCAAACATATTAAAAAGATAATTTTGTCCAAACTGCTTGGAGTATTATAGCATTAAACTATTCATGATTTAGTTGATACAAAACCTTTACAAATTGCTTATATTTATATATGGTTTATTAAAATATTAGAAGATACATCTAATCATATCTATCATTAAAACTTTTAGAATAATTGAATTCATTTTTATTTTTGAAACTCTTTTATGCAAAACTCTCTAATATTTAATCTTGCCTATTCAAGACCCTCTTCATAACAACATATATATATATATATATATCATTTAAAAGTGTGTATTTTTTAATTAATTAAAATATAATGGAAGAAATTAATTATGAATATGTTTTTGGATGCTAATGGACCCTCTAAAATTATAATGCTTGGTCTAGTTTTTGATAACACTCACTCATATAATCATCATATAATCATCCAGCTATTAAGATAAGTGCTATCAAGTTTCCACAATCCATGCTAATGTATAATAATTGTTTCTAGATTTGATCGTATGTACCAATTTTTTAACATCAACATTTGGAATCACACTGGAGTGATTCATCTCCTTGGTTTTCCTGCTCATCCCGATGATGAATCACGAAGTGTGATTCAAAACGTTGATGTTAAAAAATTGACACACACAATGAAATCCAAAAGCAATTGAGCTATTAAGATTTTCATTTAAAATTGATTAAAAAGTTTGAATTCTGTTCAACACCAACAATAAAAGATAGGACAAATGTTCACATTTAGAAACATTATATCTATGATACAACAAAAGAATTTGAAACAAAAAGCTATCTTTTTACTATTTTCAAAGAGCTCTAAAATGGCTACTTCAATAAAACCATTTGTACAGTAGTATGTTCGTATGAAAATTTTAAATAAAATAATGCTTTAAGAGGTGTCTTATGTTTAAATTCCTGTACATTTTACTAGTTCTCCTATTGCAAGTATAGCAAAAAGTGCAGCTACGAATGATTTACTGCACCTATAGTAGCTTCATTCTCATCTAAAGAACCCAACCCAATCACACAAGATCTTTTGAAGGTAAGAAAACTAAAATATCTGATTGGAATTTCAAATTTCCTTTCCAAGGGAGATATATGGCTCTTACTAACTACCACACTAATCTATTCACATCATATTTTCTTGACAGCCTAACATCACTGCACCAGGTGTAGATATTCTAGCAGCTTGGTCAAATGCTGCACCAGTGAGCATGGATCTTTTGGACAAAAGAGTAGTGGATTTTAACATAATATCTGGAATAGCCATGACATGCCATCATGCCACAGGAGCAGCTGCCTATGTTATGTCATTTCATCCTGACAAGTCTCCTGTTGCCATCAAATCCGCTCTCATGACCACAGATGCATATCCATTTCACTACCCAAAAAATTTATACATTCATTTTATTTTTCTTATCTTCACAATTTCAATTTGTTGCTACAGCATCAACATTGGATGCAACATTAGATGGCAATGAAGCTGCAGAATTAGGATATGGTGCAGGGGAGATTAATCCTTTCAAGGCCATCAATCTGGGGCTTGTGTATGACACCAACGTAGATTCTTATATCAATATGCTATGTAGCCAAGGATACAATGAAACATTTTTACGTTTACTGACAGGAGAATTTATCGTGTGTTCTTCAAATTTATCTAACAACGGAGTATGGGAGCTTAACTATCCTTCTATAATGGTTATTGGCAAAGTAAGTGAGCCCTTTTTGGCTCCATTTCCAAGAACAGTTACAAATGTAGGACCTGCAAAATCTACCTAGCAAGCCAAAATAGAGGCACCTTTCGGAATGAACATGACAGTGGAACCAGATACACTCACTTTCACATCCTCCAACCAGAAGAAATCATTCAATGTGGAAATTAAAAGTCAAGTTGTATCTGATGATTACAATTTTCTATTAATGTGCATTGACATGTAGCTATTATGAGAAAAATAACAAGTGCATAAAATTTGCAAAGAAGAACAATAGCACATAACACACAGATTTACGTGGAAAAACCTAGTAAAAATATACCAATAAAAAATCATAGGCAAATTTAGTCTTTCATATTGATTCTCAAGAATTACAGAATTACAACAATCTTAAAAACTGTTCTCGCCTTGTTTTCAAAAGAGGGATATCTACTCTATATATAAACAAATTTGAGAAACTTAATGCTATAATTAAGTTCTCAAATTTGCCACCTCTAACCCTTCTAATGCCACCAGTATAGTCATATTATTGACTAAGCCTATATGTGGCTATCAATCATCTACAAGGTTGACACATATAGAGTCCAACTTGATTCTCCTATGAATCACTTAATACTTTACTTAGTCAACACAACCGAGTTGCAGAGTCCTAGTTGAAGACAACTTACTAAATATAGTAAGTACAACTCACATAACTACATGTATGACACATGCAGGAGCAAAGTCCTAATAGAAGACAACTTGTATGACACATATGGAAGCAAAGTCCTAATTGACTTCACATTCCAACATTCTCCCACTTGAAGTCAAGTTTCAAACTCTAAATAATTCCTCTACTAAAAGACCATTTCCAATGCTGCCTATCATCACATAATCTGCAGACCAAGAGAAGTTCTACACCAAATAAGCTTCTCTATACTAACAGGTTTCATCATAATATCTATAGGGTTTACATCAGTGTGAATCTTGGCTAAAGAGATCTGTCCTCCTTCCACCACTTCACGAACAAAGTGATATTGAATATCACTATGCTTTGTTCTGGAATGGTAAGTTGAGTTTTGTGCTAAGAGTAAAGCACTTTGACTGTCACAGTGCAGTACCATGTTATCTTGCTTCACTTGCAATTCACCCAAAATTTTATGAAGCCAAATAATCTCCTTGCTAGCATGTGTTGCTGCCATATATTCAGCCTTAGTAGTAGACAATGGCACCACTGCCTGCAACTTCGACACCCAACTAACAACACCTCCAGATAAAGAGAAAACATAACCTGTTGTAGAGTTTCTATTATCTCTGTCTCCACTAAAATCTGCATCCACATACCTATTAACTTGAAGACTACTCCCATTGTAATAGATAGTAGCATCTAAAGTGCCTCTCAAATATCTGAGAATCCACTTCACAGCTGCCCAATGATCAGTTCCAGGATTCGCCATGTACCTACTGACAACTCCCATTGCTTGTGTAATGTCTCGTCTGGTCCACACCATGGTGAACATAAGACTTACTACTGCTGATGAGTATGGTACATGAGACATCTGTGTCTTCTCTACTTCTGTGCTAGGGAACTGTTCAGAAGACAATTTAATATGAATAGGAAATGGAGTACAAACTAGTTGTACTTTCTGCATATTGAAGAGCTGCAAAACCTTCTCCACATGAGTTTTATGTGACAACCATAATTTCTTGTTGTTTCTGTCTCTATGTATCCTCATTCTAGGAATCTGATTTGCACTGCCTAAGTCCTTCACCTCAAACTCCCTAGCATGCTGAGTTTTCAAATGGATGATTTTATACATGTTGGGACTTGCTACCAACATATCATCAACATACAGTAGTAGAATAATAAAACTACCATAATCATATCTTTGAAAATAGGCACAATGATCAGCGTCACATCTACTAAAACCCAAATTCAACATGAAGGAATCAAACCACTTGAACCAATACCTTGGCACCTATTTCAAACCAGACAATGATTTTCTCAGCCTACAAACAAGATTGTCATTGCCTCTTTCCTCAAAACTTTTTGGTTGCTGCATATAAATCTCCTCAAGGAGATCACCATGTAGGAAGGTTGTTTTTACATCTAATTGTTCTAACTCCAAATCAAGACTAGCAATAAGAGCTAAAACAACTCTAATAGTACTTAACCATACAACAAGTAAAAAAAATTCATCAAAATTAATATGATATTTCTGTGCATACCCCTTGGCCACCAATCGAGCTTTATATCTCTCCAAATTATCATGTAAATCTATGATCAACTTGAAGACCCACTTGTTCCCAATAGATTTTCTCCCCTTAGGCAATTGCATAAGCTGCCATAGTTTGTTCTTATGCAGAGCTTCCATCTCCTTTTCCATAGGAACTACCCATTTGCTTGCACATTTAGCTTCACAAGCCTCCTGACATGAACTAGGCTCACCAACATTAGTAAATAATGCATAAGAAGAATTACAAGTAAGAGAATACCTTGTAGGCGGTTTGATTACTCTACTAGATCTTCTTAAAAAAGGTGATGATTCACCTTGTGGATCAACTGGTTGTTGTTCTTCATGTTGATCTTCATCTAGTTGCTCTGCATCTAGTTGTTCTTCATCAAGCACATCTAGATGATCATCAGGTTTTTCAACCTCTACTGGAATAACTTCTATAACTTGTTGGTCTTTACCTCTTTGCATTGAATTTTTATTAAAATACACATCTCGACTAACAATAATCTTGTGGGCAGCAGTATCCCACAATCTGTACCCCTTTGTACCTTCTACATAGCCAAGAAAAATACATTTTGGGGACTTCTTGTCCAGCTTATTTCTGTTCTCTTTGGGAATATGTACATAAGCATTGCAACCAAAATATATGGAGGAATGAGTAATCAACTGGTTTATCTTTCCATATTTCTTCTAGAACTCTATTATCAAGATTTGTAGTGGGAGATCTATTGATCAAGAAACAAGTTGTATTTACAACCTCACCCCAAAATTTCTGCTCCAAACCAACATTACTTAGCATGCATCTGGCTCACTCCATGATTGCACGGTTCATGCATTCAGCAACACCATTTTTTTTTGGTGTACTAGCAACCATCAAATGCCTTGCAATTCCATGCTCACTGTAAAATTGATTAAATTCTGTTAAACAAAACTCACCTCCGTTATCAGTTCTAAGACATTTTATTGTCTTACATTTATGATTCTCTACCAGAGCTCTAAACCTCTTAAAACAAGAAAACACTTCAGATTTATTCTTTAGAAGATAAATCCACACCTTATGGGAATGATCATCTATAAATGAAACAAAATATGATGAACCTCCAATAGATGTTACAGGAGCTTCCCAAGTATCTGAATGAATTAGATTTAAAACATCTTTGCTTCTGGTAGTACTTCTAGAAAAACTCAGTCTATTCTATTTTCCAAACAAGCAATGTTCACAAATACTTAAATCTTTAGATTTTGCACCTGGGAGAAGATTTCTATCTAGCAATACCTTGAGACCTCATTCACTCATATGGCCTAGCCTTTGATGCCAGGTTGATAATGAGTCCATCTTTACATCAGATACCACAACAACCTCTCCAATGTTAGTTTGTCCAACTAATCTATAGAGATTGTCAACCTTCTCTCCCTTTAGCACAACCACAACTCTCTTTATTACCTTGAGACAACTATTTTTACCACTGAATCTATAACCTTCTTCATCAAACATTCCAAGTGAAAGTAATTTTTTCTTTAAACCAGGTACATGCCTAACATGCTGAATAGCTCTAACTACTCCATCAAACATCTTGATTCTTACCTCTCCTTCACCAACAACTTCACATGCGTTGTCATTTCCCATGTAGACCATACCACGATCACCATGATCACAAGACTGATAAGTAGTAAACCACTCTCTATGTGGTGTCATATGAAAGGATGCACCAGAATCAATAATCCAAACATGAAGTAAAGAACTTCTCAAATTAGCAGTTAATACCTCTCCATCTTCCAATGGTGTTTGAACTTCAGTAGTGTTTGCCTCAGATGCAGTTGTACTAGGTTTCTCCTTGGATGCTTTTGGCAGCCTTTAATCCTTATGGACATGTCCATTCTTGCCACAGTTCCAGCATTTCACCTTTTTTTGCCCCTTTGATTTGGACCTGGTTTGTTCACACTCAATATTTTCTCTTTCCCAAGTTCTATCTCTTGCAACAAGGGTTTCATTAGAAGAAGATTCTTGAGATTTCTTCCACCTTGAATCTTCAGAGATTAAAGAAGCCACCACATCCTCAAAGACAAGATTCCCACTTGGTGCAGAATTACTGAGAGCCATAACCAAGTGATCCCAACTATCTGGCAAGGAGCAAAGTAATATTTCTACCTTATCTTCTTCATCGATTTTCACACCCACTGAAGCCAATTTGCTTGTTAGTGTGTTGAAATTGTTCAGATGATCTGTGACAGATGAGTTGTCATGTATCCTCAAATTATACAACTATCTCCTTAGAAGAATTTTGTTTGCTAATGACTTCATCTCATACAAATTTGCAAGCTTATTCCACAATTCATGAGCAGATTTCTCCTCTGCAACATTGAACATAACTGAATCTTCTAGAGATAACTGGATTGTTGCTCTAGCCACACTATGCATGGTATTCTAATCTCCCATGCTGATATTTGCAGGTTTTGATGATACTCCTTTAAGAGCTCTGTCACATCCATCCTTCACCAACAAAGCTTGAATATTAAGCTTCCATAGAGGAAAATTCGAACCATCAAACTTATGTACCTCAAATCTGGTAACACTATTTCCAGCCATTTCTCACTTCTAGAAACAAACAACTTCTACACAAATAACCTAAGCTCTGATATCAATTGTAAGAAAAATAACAAGCGCAGAAAATTTACATAGAAGAACAATAGCACATAACACACAGATTTATGTGGAAAAACTTGGTAAAAACATACCAGTAAAAAACCATGAGCAAATTTTGTCTTTCATATTGATTCTCAAGAATTACAAGTTACAACAATCTAAAAAACTATTCTCGCCTTGTTTTCAAAAGAGGGAAATCTACTCTATATATATACAAATTTGAGAAACTTGATGCTATAATTAAGTTCTCAAATTTGCACCTCTAACCCTTCTAATGCCACCACTATAGTCATATTATTGACTAAGCCTATATGTGGCTCTCAATCATCTACAAGGTTGACACATATAGAGTCCAACTTGATTCTCCTATGATTCACTTAATAATTTACTAAGTCAACATAACTGAGCTACAGAGTCCTAGTTTGAGACAACTTACTAAATATAGTAAGTACGACTCACATAACTACATGTATGACACATAGAGGAGAAAAGTCCTAATTGAAGACAACTTGTATGACACATATGAAAGTAAAGTCCTAATTGACTTCACATTCCAACAGCTATGACAATTATAATGTGCATAGCCCAATTGTTGTATAATATTATGTGAAACATTAAGTTTATCATGGCTTCTATGAGTACCAATTCATTAGGGATCACTTCAAAATTGCGGTGCTAAAACCCTAACTAAATTTCCCTATCGTTAATCAGTGTTCATTTTGCTTCTAGTTCTGTTGTGATAAGTTTTAGGAACGAATAATTGCTAGAAATTTGCCTAAAATGTTCAACATGAACTATTTTGAACAGAATTATCATAGTCCTCTTTAGATAATTTAACAGTTTTGGTAAATAGGAAAACATCTTATAATTTGAGGCTTGTGTATGATGCCGACGTAAATTCTTAGATGAATATGCTATGTACCCAAGGATACAATAAAGCACCTTTACATTTGCTGACATGAGAATTCATTATCTGTTCTTCAAATTTATCAAAAAAATGGAGTATGGGAGCTTAACTATCTTTCTATAATGGCTATTGGCAATGTAAGTGAGCCCATTTTTGCTCAATTTCCAGAAATAGTTACAAATGCGCAAATTCTACTTACCAAGCCAAAATAGACGCACCCTTTGAAATGGACATAATAGTGAAACCTGCTAGTTTTAAAACGAGCAAAGAAAACACATAATAATGAACACAAAACAATAGAAAGAATAATAGACACAACAAAGAACTCAAGACACAAGATTAACGTGGTTCACCACTAAATGGCTACATCAACCAAAAATATAGGGAGAATTCTTATTAACCAATATCCAGTTACACAGTACATCATGTATGGGCTGCACATAGCCATTTATATAAACATATCAAATATGAAATGAAGAGTCTTCTGGGGAAGACAAACAACCATGTGACTATTGGGCTTCATATACCCAACAATCTCCCCCGTGAAGTCCAACCAGCATAGCCTGTAACATTCCCTACATCTCCATTCCAAGGCTCATACTACAACCAGCTCTTGAGAAGATTTTAATATCGCCAAACTCTGTTCATGAACAGTGTGAATTAATCTTCTCCAAGTCAGATCGGAGTTAAGAACATATTCTCTAACTACTTCATCTGGTAATCCATAATCAGGAACACTACTATCTTTTGATGCATAATACACTCCTCCATCAAAGTCTCTTGCTCTTGTGCTCCCCCGTAATAGAATATCTAGATCATCATTATCAGATTTTTATGCCCAAATATAAAACTCTCCTATAGGTGTGAATAGCCTACAAATGTCACTCCCAATTCTCATGATTGCCTCACTGAATGAATTTGTTGTATTTTGTGCGGAAAACTTGTGCAGTACCTACAATCAATGCATTGCACTCTGCCTCCACTGCTACAATCTGCAACATTAAATCATCACTTTTGCAATCTACTTGTTCTTCTTCAGGGTCATCCTCATTCGCTAGATTCAAGACTACATCCTCCTCACCCCGGGAGGCATCCTCCTCATCTTGGAAGGGAAACAAACTAGTCTATTCTTCAAACAATGAATACAACACACCCTCTTCTTCTTCAGCCAAAGTCTCCTCCTTTTTCCAGCCATCCCACCAATGACATTTGGTTTCAACCTACACTTGGACATCACTCTCTACCGAGTCTAGACTGCCAAAAAAAATTTTGATGACTGATTCGGCCTCATCATCTGAAACTCTAGTTTGTTTATTGATAACATAAAAGCACCCAACTCCAGGATCAACTATCCAATCGGATCCCATCTCTGCTCAAGCCAACCGTGACTCTGATACCAATTGTTAGTTTTAAAATGAGCAAAGAAAACACATAATAATGAACACAAAACAACAGAAAGAATAATAGACACAACAAAGAACTCAAGACACAAGATTAACGTGGTTCACCATTAAATGGCTACGTCCACAAAAAATACAGGGAGAATTCTTATTAACCAATATCCAATTACATAGTACATCATATATGGGCTACACACAGCCATTTATATAAACATATCAAATATGAAATGAAGAGTCTTCTCAGAAAGACAAACAACCATGTGACTGTTGGACTTCATATACCCAACAAAACCAGATACACTCACTTTCACCTACTCCAAACAGAAGTTGTCATATAATCTAAAAATTGAAAGTCAAGTTTTACCAAATGATTACGATTTGCTACAGGTGCATTAACTTGAAGCTATGGCAATTACAGTGTGCGCAGCCCCATTGTTGTATATTATAATATGAAACACCAATATAATCATGGCATCTATGAGTAACTATTTATTGGGCAAATTTACTTTCCAAATTGTGCCACTAAACCCAAATTAAATTTCCTTCTCGTTATTCATAGCTGTCGATTTGCTTCTGCTTTTGTTGTAATGATTTTTAGAAACAAAAACTTGCTAGAAATTTGTCTCAAATGATCAACGCGAACTGTTTGAACAGAATTATCATAGAGTTCTTCAGATAATTTAACAGTCTTGGTAAACAGAAAAATGTCTAATAAAACTAGTGTCTATTCATAATATCTTTGAAAGACTAATCGTTAATTAAAAAGATTATTATAAATAAATATTGATTGCAAATTTTTGAATATTATATTAAAAATGCTGATTTATTTGTTTTTAAACTTGTAGTAATTAGTTTTGTTTTTTTCATATTCTTGATTATTAGATGGTTTAATTTTTTTTTTTCTTTAGAATTGTTTATAGATATTCAAATTTCTTGTTAATAATATGTAAAGGAGTGCATGTACACTTGATGGGCTCGAAAATCTTTAGAATATATCTCTACTTTACACATCTAAAATGTTGAACACCTCTAATGAATGGTGTTTATGTTGAGGGTGATCATAAGAAATAAATGAAAGATGCTAAGACATCAAATTTCAAAATATTTAACATTCATAAATATGAACAAATCACAAGACTTGCTATTTATAACAACTTAGGAGAATATAAATAAAGAGAAAATAAGATTATTAAAAATATTCGACTTTATAAATTGTCTAGCAAGAAAGGTCATATACATCTCAAACCTTATAAGTAAAGTGCAATTGTGTAAGACTTCTATTTTTTCGCTCTATTTTTGGAGATTGGTCCAATTTACTTTTCTAACATTGAAGTGCCTTTCAAGGCCAAGAGTTACAGATCTTAACTACTTTCATTAGGTTGTACCCAAAATGGTTGGATTAAGGCTACAAACTATTCTATTCTTTTGCCCTTCAAAGGTATAGAATTTTATTTAGAATTAAAATTTCAATGAAAAAAACAAAGTAGACAATTTCCAAGCATTTGACATACGAATTGTTTTTGCTATAGGTGCATTAACTTGGAGCTATGGAAAGAGGAATTTGAGTATAGAATTATAGATTTTCAAGCAAGCTCAAAATTTTCACAAACATCTTCTATTGACTTTTTTATCAATCCCAATTTATCTATCCAAAAAGATTCAATTTCTTGCATAGTAGGCAATGTTGGCAATTTGGAGGAATTGATTATGTGTTGCATTGATGTTTGTCATTGATGTCAACACTAGCTTATTTGGTTGTCTACTGGATTCCGGTAGAGTGGTTTGACTTTCATGATGATCAAGAGATTTGTCTCTGGTATATTTCGATTGGTGGAATTGGTTTGGTTTGGTCATTCATGTGGTTCAGATGCTTGTCACATTCAGTTGGTTTGGGATATGGTGATCCGAAAGCTATCATATGTTCTACTAAGACTTTTGGTTACCAGTAAGGGTTCTACCGGCAGAGCTTTATTGAAGATCTTTTGATGAATTTGATAAGTGGTGGTGGTGCAGCTTCTAGAAGGTTTTCAGGATGCTGATGGTTAACATGTGTGATGGTGTTATTTGATTTGGTTAATGGCGACCTATTTTAGGTCCAGCTTTATTCTGCTAGGTTATGGACCGGTTTATGTAACGTTTTGGTGGATTCTCCTAATGCGTTACTGGTTGGATTTATTGTTTGGTTAATGTTGTTTTATTCTTAGGTCGACTTGGATTATCTTTGGTTTGCAGGTTTATGTAATGGATTTATTGTATCATCTTTTAGGTGGCCGACCTAATTGTTTAGGTACTGGGTTGGTAATCATATGGAGAGGATTTGGTCAATCATAGGTGATCGAATTGAGTTTGTGTAAGAGGTTTTAGACCTCTGACATTGAGCTTAACTAAAATTGTAGTCAGGCATAGGAGATGCTATTCTTGCAGTTCATTCTTATTTCTAGATTGTAGTCTAGGTTTCTTTTGTAATCAGTGAGAGTCCTTTGTGATGAGCAGTGCACTCTAGGCTATTGACCTTCTTGCATGTGCAGGCCCCTTATTGTAATCACATACTTACTGCAGAAGTATTATTTGACTGTGGGTAGGCTTCCTACCGTGGTTTTTCTCTTTATCAGGTTTTCCACGTACAAATCTTGGTGTTATGTTTTGTGGATGCATGGTATTTTTTTTATGGTTTATGTCTGTGCTTAATTGATATATCTATTATTCTGATATTTGATTTATGCATTCTGGTAAAAGGTTTGTGTGCTTAAATTTTCATAATCTGTTAACAACTGATTCACCACCCCCCCCCCCCTCGCTCGCCCTCTTAGTTTTTCACCGGTTATCTTAACATGCAACATAATGTGGTTGATATTCAAAGACCAAGAATAGCCTTGCAAGATCCAATTATACTTGCAGTAGCCACACAATCAACTATCTTTGATTTTGTTTACTAAAATTCTTTGTTTAAAGAAATAGGATGAGGTGTAAAAGCATAGAAGAAAGATTCAAAGCTGGTTAAGAATGGAAACAATGTATACATTATTTATAAATAATGTTACTCTCATATATAACAATAATGTCATTTATCTATCTATATACATTATATATTTAGACTTTCATTATATTTGGGAGTCCAATCTTGGTGTATTGTTTATCGTGTGTACTTCTTTAAAAAATCTATCCTCCTTGGTCCACTTCACCTTCAAATTCTTCATGTACCCAACTTACCATTTCTGCTCCATTTTCCTTGATATCCTTAACATGTATCCCTCTTCTTTGTGCTATTTCCATTGCATGTATTCTTTCATAACACAAATGAACACAAATTCTAACTTTTATTTAAAAAATATTTTATTATATGCATATCATTTACTCTATTATATCTTTTATATTTGTAATATTTATTTAAGTTACATATTAACTATCAAACGTTACAAAAACTTATTAAAAACCCATCAAAATAAAAAAGCCATATATCATGAAGGAAGATAAAATAATAATGTGAATTTAATCCAACAACTTTAGAATTTAATTCAAGGGGACATATCATAGCCACTACTAGTGAGGTTAAGAATCCTAATAGAGGAAACTTCCTCAAGGATACCACACTATAGAAGGATACTCTAAGAAATAATGTAACTATCAAGCTTACCAAGGCTATAATAGATGATGAAAGGAAAAAGTGTACAACTACTTTCTTGTCATTGGAAAACCAAATCAATACAATGGAGGATATTGAAAGAGATGTGAGTAGGTTATATTAGTTATTTTTATAATGGTCATTGATAGTAGCT
This sequence comes from Cryptomeria japonica, assembly GCF_030272615.1. Lineage (NCBI taxonomy): Eukaryota > Viridiplantae > Streptophyta > Pinopsida > Cupressales > Cupressaceae > Cryptomeria > Cryptomeria japonica. Next base: position 22,645 of record NW_026729116.1, read on the forward strand.
CTACTCAAGGCGTAGGTGGATAATCTAGAGCTATAGATCATCCAAAAATCAAGTAGCTATGATGCATTAGAAGATCTAGATGAGAAGGATTGGGTAGACATAAATACCCTACATGGCCAATACCAACAATTAGAAGAGTAGAAGGATAAGACTTGGCACCAGTTTCATTGGCTATGGGAGGTTGTTAATTTATGGTTGGCTCATATCTTCAATGTACTTAGATACACAACAATTCTTCCAAACTCCTTAAATACCCACCACAGTTCTATAATTAGAGTAACAATTGTTGTAGCCCCACATCCACATCTACTAGCTACAGTTGGCCATAAATTAGTGTGAAAATAATTTTGATAGCCTCCAAGACATATACAAGGACATACTTATAACATGAAAAAATTGACTTGAGGACAAGTCAATGTTTTAAAGGGGAGATGATATTGGCAAAGAAGGTACCATAGATAGACATCTAGAGATTAACACTGCATCTTGTTGAATCAAAGCCATAGAGCATAAGGTGTTGTATGTGTTCTTACTCTTCTATTTAAGTTAAGATATCTTCTGTCTGGAATTAGTTCTATGTTCACCTTAAATGGACCAAATTTGGGATAAAGACTACAACATCAAAAGCTCTTTGACGTTCAAAACTCAAGTATTTATCCCTATATTTTTTGTTAATAGGCTTCCTCAAAGTTGAGGGATTATGTGGAGGTTTGTAGAAAGGGGGAAGGTATTAGAGGTGGGTCATAGGGTCCTTGCTAGAAGGTAAATGAGATCACATCTATGTGGACAATTCATCCTCCTTTCATCTTACCATTGCCAAGCAATGAAAATAAAAATTGAGTTGAGCCCACAAGGTGGTCCTGTATCTTTTGGTTTAGATTCAATAGTTAAAGAAGGGAGAGTAGTTAGGAAAGAAATTTACATCGATGATTTAAAGGGCAATGATGTTTTTAGAGTTTAGAACTCTTTGAAGCGCTTCAATTTTTATGCCACTTGCTTATCTCATTTTTTTTTGCCACAATTCATTCAATTCCTGTAATATGATTGTCTTTGTGCTACTAATTTTAAATATATAGTTATTTTTAATCTTTACACTAGTATTTCATATAATAACTATTTGATTATTTGTTCAATCTTAATACTAAATATATTCTCATCAATATTAAAAATTCAAAACTTTTTAAAACTAGCCTTTTTTAAAAATTTGTATACTTATTCTTTACATATAAAAATTTTAATTCTCATATATCTTTAAAAACTTACGTATTAATTATCCTCTTAATTCTTCCCAAAAACTCTTTTAACACCTTATCCCTTGGGGATCATCGAATTCGCAAAGAGATTAGTCCGTAGTGGTCATCCTTTGTTAAAAATATATAGTTACCTTTATATTAAATTTTAGTTCAAATTCGAACAATTTGTGTGGATTTTATAGTATTTAAGAATGCGCTAAAGGCGGGTATAAATACATCCGACTTCCGATTCAATCGATGGTTTTAGCCTTGACGCCTTCTCAAAACTTGTACTAAGAAGAAAACGGCAAATGCTGCATCTGTTATTGTTGTTTTTCATTAATATCTGTGAAACGCCAATGTTATATTTATTTATTAAACACCAGAATTTAATAAATACATAGGTTGTTCCATTGCATTTTGATAGAGTCAAAATATTACTAACCTCTTAATGGCAGCCACAGGCATCTCTCATCTTGTGTTTCCCTTCATTTTTCTCCTCAGCCTCTGCACCTCTGCTTCTCAACACTTGAATGTAAAGGCAATATCTTTACCCTTCTCCTTCTACCAACTCTATGTTATATAGTAAATAACTTCATCTCCCTCTGTTTGAATTATTAATGACTAACATTTTATTCTCTGCCAAATCAGCTTTACATTGTGTACATGGGTGATGTTCCATCCCCAGATTATTCCCAAACAGCGGCGACTGCATCCCACGTTTTATTGCTTCATCCTGTACTTGGAAGGTTTTTATATAATTCCTCCTTCTGTATGTCCACTCTGTCCTTCTAAAGAAGAGCTATTTTTCTAATTTAAATATTTTCAATATGCTTGTTAAGCCATGAGGCAGCACATGAATCTTTGGTTCATAGTTATTGGAAGAGCTTTAATGGATTCGCGGCTTGGCTTTCTTCATCTCATGTCCAACATCTCTCAAGTAAGATTGCGCCGTATTTACCCAAACTAATTGTAGGAATTATTAGAATGCTGTCGACATACCATAATGGTGGACAACAAATTTTTTGAATTGATAAATTCCTTTATGCAAGCTGTATATTTGCACTCCTTGCTCTATGTAGGAGACATGTTTCAATATTGACCAATGTCGTGCTTGTTTAAGAATTATAGGCACAGAGGGTGTAGTTTCGGTGTTTAAAAGCAAAAAGGCTCAACTCTTGACAAGTAGATCATGGGATTTTGTGGGACTTCCTCTGTCTCAGCAAACCAATTATTTGGAATATCAAAGTGACGTAATTGTTGGCGTTCTAGATTCAGGTAAAAGTAAAACAATAGAAGCCTCATTGGTACCACAGAAGAGACAGTATAATGGTTTTGCATATTTCCCATATTAATTCTGAAAAAATTTCTGACCCAATTTGCGTGTAGGGGTATGGCCGGAATCAGAAAGTTTCGATGACGCGGGATTGGGTCCCATTCCCTCAAAATGGAGGGGACTGTGCGAGACAACACCCGACTTTAAAGCCTGCAATAAGTAAACACTCATTCGTTCTACTTTTAGAACTAAATCCATTTCCCATTCAGAAACACTAGTGCAGAAATTTTTTTTTTTTAATTTTTTGCCATGCTGACAATTGAGTTTTAACTGTTTCCCAGGAAACTAATAGGTGCACGCTTTTATTCTAAAGGCTTTACATCTCCACTACCTGCCGGCGAGTTCCTCTCTCCAAGAGATTCAGATGGCCATGGAACACACACCGCCTCCACAGTTGCTGGAAGCATTGTCAGAAATGCCAGCCTCTTTGGACTAGCCCAAGGAAATGTACGTGGAGGAGTACCAGGTGCAAGGATTGCTATGTACAAGGCTTGTTGGTCACTTTCTTGCAGCGATGTAGATCTCCTTGCAGCGTTTGATGATGCAATCTATGATGGTGTGGATGTCATTTCTGTTTCAATTGGTTATTCAACTGGAGGCTTCCTTCCCCCACCTGACTACTTCGAAGATAGCATTGCAATAGGAGCATTCCATGCTATGAAGAGAGGAATCTTAACATCAAATTCTGCTTGTAACGATGCCCTTGAGGGATCTGTTTGCAACTTTTCCCCCTGGTCTCTGACAGTGGCTGCAAGCACCATTGATCGCCAGTTCAAATCAGAACTTACTTTGGGAAATCAGATGTCTTTCGAGGTAAATTGAACATATCATTGTTTCCACTGATATTAAGTGGTCAAAGTTCTAATGTGTTGAGTTTATGGTGACGTAGGGGCATGCTATAAACACATTCATAATGGAGCAGCCTTGGTATCCTTTAGTATATGGAGGAGATGCTGCTAATGTTTCTGGTGGTTTTTCTTCAGAGGACTCCAGGTGAAATGCGTAACAAAATCACATGATATTGATTAAGAATTACTTCAATTATATTTGTTCATTTTGTTGAACTCAAAGCTCTCCATTTGTTAATTGTGAATTTGATCAGTGGTTGCGGGTTATATTCTCTGGACCCCAGTATAGTCGAAGGAAAAATAGTCGTTTGCTACTTATCAAGCCCCGGTGATCTGCCAGATGGTGGAGTGTATGTCTCTGGAGGGGCAGGTGCCATAATAATGTACGATCCAATGAATGATACTGCTTTCTCGTTCATGGTCCCTGCCACAGTTATTTCACGCAAGCAGGGAGAGGTTGTCAGATCTTACATCAATTCTACAAGGTAAATGGGTTGACCAATGAAATGAATTACTTTTCTCTCCATTAAAGATGTATTTGATTGAGTAGAAAGTCGCCTAGGATATCTAGGAAAGTTTCAAAATTTTAGAATTTTTATATTGTGAAATGGGGATTGCTATATTAAACTAAGTTTAGAAAGATTTTTCAGGATTGGATAGGGTGGTAAATGATCATCTAAATATAATTATTTTTTTACAATTATTTTAGTATGAATTAGTAAGCTGCCTTTAAAATATAAGTGTAATATTGATTATATGTTTTATAACTCTACATCTCACTACTAACATTACTTGCAGTTTAGGATGATGATGGTTGCAGATGGGCCCTTTAAGATTAGAGTTGTTGTTCTAGTGTATGGGAGTACTCAGCCGTATGGTCATCCCAGTTATTAAGAATTACATCCAAATTTGGTTAAAATATTAGAGCCCCTATTCAAGATTACTGAAAAATTGTACAAGTACTGACATTTAGAATGATTATATCTATGGTACAAATAAAAATCAAAACTGAAATCAAAACCTCTAACATGGGTAGTTGAATAAAAAATGAAAACTCTGAATAAAACCATGCTTTAAGAAACGTTTTATGCTTTAACTCTTGTACATTTTAATAGGTCTCCTATTGCAAGTATAGCAAAAAGTGTGGCTGGGAATGATTCACCTGCACCTATAACAGCTTCATTCTCATCTAAAGGTCCTAGCAAAATCACGCCAGATCTTCTAAAGGTATGAAAACTCAAATATCTGATTGGAATTTGAAAATTCGTTTACAAGGGACTTGAATTGCTCATAGTTAACTATTAAACAAATCCATTCATATTATAATTCCTTGACAGCCTGATATCACCGCACCTGGTGTAGATATTCTAGCGGCTTGGTCAAAAGTTGCACCAATGAGCATAGATCCTTTGGACAAAAGAGTAGTGGATTTCAATATCATCTCCGGAACATCCATGTCATGTCCTCATGCCACAGGAGCAGCTGCCTATGTCAAGTCATTTCATCCTGACTGGTCTCCTGCTGCTATTAAATCCGCTCTCATGACCACAGGTGGATATCGATTCAAATACCCAAAAATTGTATTAAATTCATTTATCTTTACTTAACTCTTGACACAATTTCATTTGTCATGCAGCATCAGCATTAGATGCAACACTAGACGGCAATGAAGCTGCAGAATTAGGATATGGTGCAGGGCAGATTAATCCCCTGAAGGCCATCAATCCAGGGCTTGTCTATGACACCGATGCAAATTCTTATATCAACATGCTATGTAGCCAAGGATACAATGAAACATCTTTACGTTTGCTGACAGGAGAATTTATCAGCTGTTCTTCAAAATTATCTAAACAAGGAGTATGGGAACTTAACTATCCTTCCATAATGGTTATTAGCAATGCAAGCGAGCCCTTTTTGGCTCAATTTCCAAGAACTGTTACAAATGTGGGACCTGCAAAATCTACATATGAAGTCAAAATAGATGCACCCTTTGGAATGAACGTGACAGTGGAACCAGATACACTCACTTTCACGTCCTCCAACCAGAAGATGTCATACAATGTAAAAATTGAAAGTCAAGTCATACCAGATAATTACGCTTTACTATCAGGTGCACTGACTTGGAGCTTTGGCAATTACAGTGTGCGCAGCCCCATTCTTGTATATTATGATGTGAAACAGTAAGACAATCATTGCATCTATACGTAACTGTTAATTAGGTATTACTTTGAAATTGTACCACTAAAACCCAAAGTAATTTTTCTTGCCATTATTCATGGTTATTGTTTCGCTTCTGATTTTGTTTGAAATATTTTTACCGAATAAAAATTGCTGGAAATTTGTGTCACATGATCAAGATGTTTGTTTTTTAAACAGAATTATTATATTGCTCTTCAGATAAGTTAATGGGCTTAGTAAACAGGTACAATTTATAAAAGGAGGGTTTTGTCACATCCCACCATCGGCCCCTTCGACTGCATATTAAATGGATAAAATATTAATTAAAATAAAATGAAAAGAAATAAACGGAAGGGACAAGAGGGATAGTCTTAGTATGGAAAGATAGAGTCGGGAGGTCATATCTGTATATTCAATCCAGCCGTGCATCTCTGCAGTCAAGACTTCTTGCGAAAATAAGAGCTATTGAAAAAGATATTGATGCCCATCAATGCGTAAGGAGAGGTGAGGGGGCATAGAATAGAGAGGAATTTTGTTAGACATGGTAACTGGAACTGCCACATAATTTAAAGGAAGAGCCTAGGCGGAATGGAGTAACGAGGAGAGAGGAAGAGGAACCATAGAATCGTGCATGGCCGGAGAGAGAGGTGCAACATAATGGTGCATGCTGAAAGAGACAAAATATCTCTTTGGTCGATATCTTCCAAGCTACCCCGATATGGGACAAATACATGCCAGGTGTCAGAGTAGATTTCAATGCCTGCCTCATAGGTATCTTCAACATTATGTCCAAAGTTGGAGACAACATTTCTGGAAATGGATTTTGTTTTAGGGAAAGCAAAGAAGTTGTAATTTATGGTATTCTAATCTAGAGGTCAGTTTGCAAAGTGTGTGAGTTTTTAATGGATTAGTTAAGATATAAATTTAGGACATTCCATTTGTTATTAGAGTGTTCTATCGTTGAGTTACTAGTCTTTATAGAATCAAGTCATCTTTGAGTAGTTGAAGCTCCACTATCTGTATGATGTATTGATTTGGATGTTTTGATGGAAGTAGAAGCCACCACCAAAGCAATTTGAAAATAGACGAGATCACAGAAATCAAAGACAGTCATTTGAGTGTTGCAATCAAAAATTTGGAAGTCAGAAGAAATCACTAAATGGATAAAGAGATATGATGGGCATACGAAGGAGATGAGATAGGACAGGTTAGTCATGGGTAGTTGGGATTATTTCCAACACTTCTCCTTAATCACAACTACCAATTCTAAATTGTTTTTGACTTCATTCTTTGATGCTTCGACATCTTCAAATACTAGAGATCAAACCTAGGAAATCTCATGATCCTGTTGGGATACTCTAACCATGAGCTCTAGCCCTTCTAGCAACCAGTCCATCATATGTTCAAGTGTGATTCACTTGTTCTATCAACACCTCCCACGGAGTTACATTGCTAGTGCTTGGGGATCTCAAATTCAGTGGGCTCTTTTGGCATCAAACATGCTTACACAAATTATAGAATGTTGCTACATTCAACAATATTTCTTCATTATCTGTTGATAACTTCCTTGATCTTTTTATGACTTTTGACAACTAATATCCTCCTTTGGTCTCTTTTATCACTACTCTTTCTTACATTGTTCAACAAACAGTAAACATGCTCTCCTACAATCTTTCACTCTCTCTCAACCTAGACACATACTTAGGCACCCTTCCCAAACTTTCAACCATCAACTAATCCAACTTTAAAATGAACAACACAAAACATACCAGGACACCCTTTGCTCAAGAAGATCTTTTGAGTCTATATAACATTTTACCAAAAATAAAATTAATCCCAAAACAACAAAATAAAATTTTCTTGATCTTCAAACACACTTAAAAATACAAGCATCAAACCTTTCATCCAACAATTGTGGCTATACTCAACTATTTCTTGTTTAGCGATCTGCTCCAAACTTTTTCTTGCTTCAATCCTTGTTCAATTTCTATGAATATCTTTTTCACTGCCTTTTGTTTGTTGACTTCTACTTCCATCCAATTTAGTCCTCTATAGCGGCTTCAACACTTATGTTTTCTTCACATGACTAGTGATCTATCTTTTGTTTTTGACAACAACTTACACATCTGCATTATTCACCTTTCACATTTTCAAAGCTTCATGCTCATAACATTACATATTCTAACTTATCTACTGCACTATATGTCACAACCCTCCTTTATCACTTTTTGATTTAAATACAATTCTATTATATTTTTGGCTAAGCTATTTAAAATGATTGAATAAATAATATAAAATAGTAATAACAAGCACACACACACACTTGGAGAGTATAATTCAAAGGCATTATTTTTATTTTTATTTATTTTTCCCACTCCCAATTATGGCACATGTTGTAGGAGGAATTAGAAGCTTCTGGAGGAATCTCCACCACCTTGCATGTAACTCCCCCACTAAGTTTTTAATCAATTTGCATGAGTCCAATATTGGAAAAGAATCTCTTTTTTTAATTAAATTCTCTAGATAATGGAATTGAGGGATTTTTCTTATAAAATTGTATGCAAGTTTCAAAGAAGGGAGTTGATTATGTTTTGAAGAAAATTTCCCAAGTTTTTAGTAGTAGGATTTTCTTGGTAGTCTCATTTTCGTTGCACGATTTGTTAAATTATTGTTTGAAAGATTTCTCTCAAGTGGCAAGGAAGGATCTAAGGAGGATAGCTAGAAGGTTGGATTCAACATCAAACTTCAATCAGCTAGGTTCTCCTCTTGTTATTTCACATTCCCATATGAGAAAATGGTATTATCTAAAAACATAGCTTCTAGATTTTTCTTTATAAAATTTTCTTTTGTGATAATATTGAAAAGATAGCTTATTTATTTGTTTAATTTTTCCTTAGAGAAGAAATATCAGATCTTTCTTGCATGTGAAAGATAGCTTTATTATTTGTTTTAGAAAATATCAGATCTTGCTTTTCTTCTCTCTATTTCATTTATTGGATTGGAAATTTAAATGTAATTCTTTTCTTACATTAAAAATCTTACTTCCCTATGAACAGAAAATGCCTGATAATAAGATATAAATCTCATGTATTCATTTCTCTCTGAAAATAATCCTCTGTGTTATTCATCTATGTGAATAATTCCTTATTCTCATTTGATTTCATGAATATTTTTATCTGGTTATATACTTCTCTCTGTGAATATTAGTTGAAATGGAGGAATATACTTCTGTGTGAATAATCCTCTATGTTATTTATCTCTATGAGTAATTCCTTATTCTCATTTGATTTCATGAATATTTTTATCGGGTTATACACTTCTCTCTATGAATATTAGTTGCAATGGAGGAATATATTTCTCTGTGAATAATCCTCTGTGGAAATCTGATCAATTTCTAATTATCTGTTTATTGCTAAAGCAAATCTCTCTCTATTTTTATTTCCTGTGAAATCAATTTCTAATTATCTATTCATTGCTGAAGCAAATCTCTCTCTGTTTTTATTTCCTGTGAAATCAATTTCTAATTATCTATTTATTGCTGAAGCAAATCTCTCTCTATTTTTATTTCTAGTGAAATCAATTTCTAATTATCTGTTTATTGCTGAAGCAAATCTCTCTCTATTTTTATTTCCTATGAAATTAATTTCTAATTATCTGTTTATTGCTGAAGCAAATCTCTCTCTATTTTTATTTCCTGTGAAATCAATTTCTAATTATTTGTTTATTGCTGAAGGAAATCTCTCTCTATTTTTATTTCCTGTGAAATCAATTTCTAATTATCTGTTTATTGCTGAAGCAAATCTCTCTCTGTTTTTATTTCCTATGAAATTAACTTCTAATTATCTGTTTTATTTGCTGAAGCAAATCTCTCTATTTTCATTTCTTGTGAAGTCGATTTAAAACAATTAGCTACCTCTACGATAACTTGATTATCTATTTTATTCATGTTCTTATTTTCATAAATACTCTTTTTGTTTATATATCATTAAATAATTGGGAATGTAAACCATATATATATATATATATATATATATATATATATATATATATATATATATATATATATATATATATATATATATATATATATATATATATATATATATATATATATATATATATATATTTCAAATGTTGCAAAGTGATTATATTTTAGCAAACGACATGTTCTCAAAAATCATTTCGAAAAATATCAAGTGACGTGCATGGGGGAGGCAGTTATTGTAACAGTCGGGGAAGTGGTACCCTCCACTTCCCCTACGGACACTATCATGGTAGTGGCCACAAGGTAGTGGAGGGCACCACGGGGTCCCCTCATCACTGCGGGCCTGCTTCCGCAGACCCGCAGTGGTGATGGGACCTGTGGGTCCCACTCCCCACTAACCATTAAACAAAAAAATTCGCCTATCTTTCCCTTTTTTTAATATATTTTTTTTTTTAGGTTTTTTTATAAATATAAATATATAAATTGTTAATTTTTTTTCCTTAGTATAAACTTTAAGTTATTAAATTTAACTTTGAAAAATTTATAGATATTGGGGATTATTGTGTAGTAAATTCATACTTAATTTATCTATAGTAAATTTTATAATTGTAAATTATATTATATCAAATGTTATAATTAGAATCATTCAATCTATTAAGATCCATTGGGGCACTTAGTTGGCATATAGCAATTAATTCATATTAATATAGTTCGAACCAAATGTCTAAGCGAGTTGCTATTTTTGGGACCAGTGGCTCTACAAGTGATTTTTCGCGTGGTATAAATCAACACATTTCTCAACCTTGCATGTAACTTACGCCACCCTTGCTTCATGCGAATTACTTATACTTTATTTAAATTTATTAATGACAAAGTTACATTTTCTTCATCTTCGTGCAAGTCACACGTTTAATTATTGATATGCAAGTTTTATAATTGTCATTTTTACGCAAGTTATATTTCAAGTTTCGAATAATAAATAAGTTAGTTATGGTTTTTATTCTATGCGATTCATCAGGTAGTTATTTCAATTAATTAAATTATACATGTTCAATTAAGTAATTGTTTTCAAGTATGATGTTTTCATAGCTCTTAGTTAGAAAACTAGATAAAGGAAGATGAAAACCAAAACCTAGCAGTGTTCGGTATATACAGTGCCTCTAGGTCACGCTTACAGGTAATGCTATCGTGTTGAACTACTGCACTTAATGCCTAATAAAGCTGCATCAATGACATCTGTGGCATCGTCCCTATAAATCGTCAGGGAGTAATAAGGAACACTTGGAAGTTAAAATCAATGGGGTGGGTAATCCCTCTTGGATTGATAATCTAACAAGATAATCCTTAAATGATTTTACATCCATTGAGTTAAACCATAGTAAACCCCCTTTAGGGTTGATTAAGTAAAATGCTTTTATGAAATTTAATCTTGAAGAGATATTGGTGATTGATAATTTGGTCAAGGGTGATGCTTATGATAGGTGTTAGGATGTAGTTGTTTTAGGCCACAAACAATAGGCCATCTTGAGCCTTTGTTTAAGTGCTACCACCGTGGGTAGCAATTGTAGAGAAACTATTTGGGACATTGACCTTAGAAAGGGTTGAGTACCCACTAATCAATTTACATCAAACCATAGAGTAGAAAATAGAACTACATACTTTACACCTTGATCCCCTGCCGAAACAGGTATGTAGGCAGTCTTGGGACGAACTTGTCCCCAATACTCAGGCGTTCGTGGGTGGGGTCTAGGCTTGGTAATGAAGGATTGAGTAGTAATTTGAAAGATAAGTATAATAAAATGGAGAGAGTAATTCAATGCATACTCAGAAGGAATCCCGTATGGATTCGCTTGACTTCCCGAGGCTTTAAGCCAAATTCTGAGGTAGAATTCAAGCTTGTATTATGTTATTTAAATTGCTCCTAAGGACGGCGACCTTGGTGCACTTTTGTTAGAAGAGTGTAGTACTTAGTGAGTGGTTTAGGACCTGAATGGTCTCGATGAGTCTAAGTCTCTGACCAGAGCACCTCCAATCTTGATTGGATAGATGCCTACCCTGTATGGGTAGATGCCTATCCCGTATTGGATAGATGAAATCTTATGTCCTGTATGGACAGATGCCTAACCCATATGGTTAGATGCTCATCTCGGATGGATGAATGCCTAATCCAAATGGATGGATGCCCAGAGTATGCAATTGAATCAAACACAAACTATTAAATTAAACAAAAAAAAAGAATGGTCAATTTTTTTTGGGTTAATTATGGTGGGTTATTACATGTAGTATCAGAGCAAAGGTTCAAATCTAGGCCTTGTGCTCACTTCAATTTACACAACTAAGGGAATGTTTTGTAATGGTAGAAATTAAATCTTAAAATCTTAAATCAATAACTAACTACATAATTTAACTTCAGGTAAAACCCTAGAATGGCTAGGGAAGTAACTAAGTGTTGTCGAGGGCAAGGGTATAATTTCCCGAGTTTGAATAAGGGTAGACCTCTATGTGGCACCCCCAGGATTGTATGATGTAATTATTGGAATGAGTTGGTTAACAGACCATCAAGCTAATGTAGATTGCTATAATAAAGTTGTTGAATGTTTGGATGATGCGGGAAAAGGGGTCAAAATCCAACGAAAGTTTAACCCCATTAATATAGAAACCATATCAGCCATGCAATTAAAGGAGGAAAGAAGAAGAGGAGGCCTAATCTATATGCTTGAAATTGATGAAGGAAAAGAGGAAAATACCCCAACCTTTGAAAATACCCCTTTCTTAAAATAGAATTCAAGGATGTATTTCTAGAGGAATTACCCGGCTTACCCCCCTAAAAGGAAGTTTTACTTTTCTATCGACGTACTACCTAGAGCTGAACTAGTGTCAAGGGCACCTTACCGAATGAACACAACTAAATTACAAAAGCTCGAGATGCAATTAGAGGAGCTCTTAGCTAAGGGATTAATAAGGCCAAGTATATCACCATGGGGAGTGCTAGTCTTATTTGTTAAGAAGAAGGATGGAACCTTAAGACTATGCATCGACTATAGGATGATGAACAAGGTCACAATAAAGAATAGGTATCCCTTACCTCGAATAGAGGATCTTTTTGACCAAATGAAAGGAGCAGCAATTTTCTCAAGGATAGACCTCCGATTAGGATACCATCATCTCAGAATTAAGGAGGAGGACATTTCGAAGACAACTTTCAGGACTAGATATGGGCATTATGGATTCACAGTAGTTCCTTTTGGTATAACCAATGCCCTAGCTGCATTTATGAACCTAATGAGTAGTGTACTCCATGATTACTTGGATAAATTTATTTTGGTATTTTTGGATGACATATTGATTTACTCTAGGAATGAGGAGCAACATTTAGTACACCTACAAATTGTTTTGCAAAGGTTGAGAGAACATAAGTTATATGAGAAATTGTCAAAATGTGCCTTCTTCGAGGAAAAGATTCACTACCTTGGGCATATAATATCAAGGAAGGAATAGCAGTTGATCCAGATAAGATAAAGGCAATAGTAGAATGGCTGATCCCTAAAAATGTCTTAGAGGTAAGAAGCTTTATGGGGCTAGCGGGTTACTATAGGAGGTTTGTGGAAGGATTCTCTAAGATAGCAAACCCCATCACCTCATTATAGAGGAAGGGTAAAAGGTTTGTGTGGACATAACAAAGTGATAAGACATTCCAAATTTTGAAAGGGAAACTAACTTCAACACCCATTTTAAAAGTACCAGATCCAAATGGGCACTTCATAGTCATAACTAACGCTTCTATTGAAGGTTTAGGAGGAGTACTTGTCCAAGATGAAGGGGTAGTAGCTTATGAATCTAGGAAGTTGAAGACTCGTGAAGTTAATTATGCACCCCACGACTTAGAGTTAGCAATGATTGTGCATGCCCTATAGAAATGGAGACACTTCTTACTAGGGAAGCCCTTTGAGTTAAAGTCAGATAACCAAGGACTAAAGTACATCTTTACCCAACCCCACTTAAATGCTAGACAAAGAATGTGGTTAGAGTTTCTAAGTGAATATAATTTTGAAATTGAATATATTAAGGGGAAGGAAAATAAGGTGGCAGATGCTTTGTGTAGGAGGAGACACTTAATGACTATAGCAACATTCAAAACTTCTTTCAAAAGGCAAGTAATGGATGAGCAGGGACATGACCCATGGTATGAGCAAGTCAAATTGACTTTAGAATATGATCCAACCGATCCTAAGGTTGAAGGGTATAGATTGGATGAGGATGGGATGCTTAGATACAATAATAGAATCTATATTCCTAATTCAGGAGACTTAAGGGAAGTAGTCTTGTCGGAGGCTCATAATGCCCCTTATTTAGGTCACCCAGGATTTAACAAACTTTATGCAGACCTAAAGAAGTTATACTTTTGGCAAGGGAGGAAGAATGACATAGTTAAGTATGTGGCTAAATGTTTGGAGTGTCAAAGAGTATAGGTAGAACATAGACATCCAGCTGGATTATTACCTTTACATGATGTACCTCAACACAAGTGGCAAGTTATTAGCATGGATTTGGTGCAAGGGTTACCCACATCACCTTCTAGGAATGATACAATAATGGTGGTAATTGACAAACTCACTAAGGTGGCACACTTTATACCAGGGAATCTGATGGATGATGCACCTACCTTGGCTAGGCTCTTTGTTAAGGAAATATTTTGGTTGCATGGAATGCTGGAGAAAATCATATCAGATAGAGATGCTAGATTCACTTCAAGGTTTTGGACAACTCTTCAATTAGCTATCAAAACTCAACTAGATTTTAGCACTGCATACCATCCTGAAACCGATGGTCAAACAGAAAGGACAAATCAAATTATGGAAGACCTATTTCACATGTACTGTATGAACCAACAAAAGAAATGGGAAGAGTACCTACCTCTTGTAGAATTTGCTTACAATAATACATATCAAACATCTTTGGGAATGACACCTTTCGAAGCATTGTATGGTAGACCATGTCGAACACCTTTGAGTTGGGATAATCTTGAAGATAGAGTAATTGTTGGACCAGATATGTTGAAGGAGATGGAAAGGAAAACTAAGGAAATTAGGCAGAGATTGAAGGAAGCCTCAGATAGGCAGAAAATTTATGCAGACAAAAACAAGACACCAAGGGAGTTTGAGGTGGGAGAGAAAGTCTTCCTAAGGGTTAGGCCGCACAAGGGTTCCATAAGGTTTAGGAAAAAGACCAAGCTTACACCTCGTTATGTTAGACCTTTTGAAATTTTGGAAAGTATTAATCCAGTTGTATACCAGTTGGCCTTACCTCCCCAGTTGAGCCAAATCCATGATGTCTTCCATGTATCTCTTCTTAAAAAGTATGTACCTGATGAGAAACATATTTTGAATTGGGATGCTTTACAGGTCCAGGAAATGGGAGGAAAAATGATAAAGCCATTCAAATTCTTGGAGAGGCACCAGTGCTAATTGCACAACAGAGAGGTTGATCAATGCAGAGTACAATGGAACCAGTATGTTTAACAGAATGCCGGATGGGAAGATACTAGGGAAATGCAACAGTTGTTTCCTTTTTTGTTTTAAACTAACCATGAACTATAGACTCTTTTGGATACATTCAATAAGTGCATTAGAACGATGCACAAATTAAGGGGGGGAGGATGTCACAACCCTCCTTTATCACTTTTTGATTTAAATACAATTCTATTATATTTTTGGTTAAACTATTTAAAATGATTGAATAAATAATATAAAAGAATAATAATAAGCACACACACAGACTTGGAGAGTATAATTCAAAGGCATTATTTTTATTTTTTTTCCCACTCCCAATTATCGCACATGTTGTAGCAAGAATTAGAAGCTTCTAGAGGAATCCCCACCACCTTGCATGTAACTCCCCCACTAAGTTTTTAATCAATTTGCATGAGTCCAATATTGGAAAAGAATCTCTTTTTTTAATTAAATTCTCTAGATAATGGAATTGAGGGATTTATCTTATAAAATTGTATGCAAGTTTCAAAGAAGGGAGTTGATTATGTTTTGAAGAAAATTTTCCAAGTTTTTAGTAGTAGGATCTTCTTGGTAGTCTCATTTTCGTTGCAGGATTTGTTAAGTTTTTGTTTGAAAGATTTCTCTCAAGTGGCAAGGAAGGATCTAAGGAGGATAGCTAGAAGGTTGGATTCAACATCGAACTTCGCTAAGCCAGGTTCTTCTCTTGTTATTTCACATTCTCATATGAGAAAATGGTATTATCCAAAAACATAGCTTCTAGATTTTTCTTTATAAAATTTTATTTTGTGATAATATTGAAAAGATAGCTTATTTGTTTGTTTAATTTTTTCCTTAGAGAAGAAATATCAGATCTTTCTTGCATGTGAAAGATAGCTTTATTATTTGTTTTAGAAAATATCAGATCTTGCTTTTCTTCTCTCTTTTTCATTTACTGGATTGGAAATTTAAATATAATTCTTTTCTTACATTTAAAATCTTACTTCCCTACGAACAGAAAATGCTTAATAATAAGATATAAATCTCATGTAATCATTTCTCTCTGAAAATAATCCTCTGTGTTATTCATCTCTGTGAATAATTCCTTATTCTCATTTGATTTCATGAATATTTTTATCTGGTTATATACTTCTCTTTGTGAATATTAGTTGAAATGGAGGAATATACTTCTCTATGAATAATCCTCTGTGTTATTTATCTCTGTGAGTAATTCCTTATTCTCATTTGATTTCATGAATATTTTTATCTTGTTACACACTTCTCTCTGTGAATATTAGTTGCAATGGAGGAATATATTTCTCTGTGAATAATCCTCTATGGAAATCTAATTATCTGTTTATTTGCTGAAGCAAATCTCTCTCTGTTTTTATTTCCTGTGAAATCAATTTCTAATTATCTGTTTATTGCTGAAGCAAATCCCTCTCTATTTTTATTTCCAGTGAAATCAACTTCTAATTATCTGTTTATTGCTGAAGCAAATCTCTCTCTTTTTTTATTTCCTATGAAATCAATTTCTAATTATTTGTTTATTGCTGAAGCAAATCTCTCTCTGTTTTTATTTCTTGTGAAATCAATTTCTAATTATCTGTTTATTTCTGAAACAAATCTCTCTCTATTTTTATTTCCTGTGAAATCAATTTCTATATGTGTTTATTGCTAAAGCAAATCTCTCTCTATTTTTATTTCCTGTGAATTCAATTTCTAATTATCTGTTTATTGCTGAAGCAAATCTCTCTCTATTTTTATTTCCTGTGAAATCAATTTCTAATTATCTGTTTTATTTGCTGAAGCTAATCTCTCTATTTTCATTTCCTATGAAGTCAATTTAAAATAATTACCTACCTCTGCGATAACTTGATTATCTATTTTATTCATGTTCTTATTTTCATAAATACTCTTTTTGTTTATATATATCATTAAATAATTGGGAATGTAAACCATATATATATATATATATATATATATATATATATAAACTTTATTTCAAATGATAAAATATATTAAATGTTGCAAAGTGATAATAATTTAGCAAACGACATGTTCTTGAAAATCATTTCAAAAAATATCGGGCGGCGTGCATGGGGGAGGCGGTTATTGTCACCGTCGGGGAAGTGGTACCCTGCACTTTACCTGCGGTCACTATCACGACAGTGGCCGCAGGGTAGTGGAGGGGACCACAGGGTCCCCTCATCACTGTGGGCCTACTTCCGTAGACCCACAGTAGTGATGGGACCCATGGGCCCCACTCCCCACTAACCCTTAAACAAAAAAATTCGCATATCTTTCCGTTTTTTTAAACTTTTTTTTATAAATATAAATGTATAAATTGCAATTTAGAAATTGTTATTTTTTTTCCTTAGTATAAACTTTAAGTTATTAAATTTAACTTAGAAAAATTTATAGATATTGGGGATTATTGTGTAGTAAATTCATAATTAATTTATCTATAGTAAATTTTATAATTGTAAATTATATTATATCAAATGTTATAAATAGAATCATTCAATCTATTAGGATCCATTGGGGCACTTAGTTGGTATATAGCAATTAATTCATATTAATATAATTCAAACCAAATGTCTAAGCGAGTTGCTATTTTTTGGACCAGTGGCTCTACAAGTGATTTTTCTCATGGTATAAATCAACACATTTCTCAACCTTGCATGTAACTTATGCCATCCTTGCTTCATGCGAATTACTTATACTTTATTTGCATTTTATTAATGACAAAGTTACATTTTCTTCATCTTCATGCAAGTCACACGTTTAATTATTAATATGCAAGTTTCATAATTGTCATTTTTACGCAAGTTATATTTCAAGTTTCGAATAATAAATAAGTTAGTTATGGTTTTTATTCTACATGATTCATCAAGTTGTTATTTCAATTAATTAAATTATACATGTTCAATTAAGTAATTGTTTTCAAGCATGATGTTTTCATAGCTCTTAGTTAGAAAATTAAATAAAGGAAGATGGAAACCAAAACCTAACAGCGTTCATATATACAGTGCCTCTGGGTCACGCTTACGGGTAATGCCGTCGTGTTGAACTACTGCACTTAATGCCTAATTAATCTGCATCAACGACGTCTGTGGCATCGTCCCTATAAATTGTTAGGGAGTAATAAGGGACACTTGGAAGTTAAAATCCAAGGGGCGGGTAATCCCTCTTGGATCGATAATCTAACAAGATAATCCTTAAATGATTTTACATCCATTGAGTTAAACCATAGTAAACCCCCGTTAGTGTTGATTAAGTAAAATGCTTTTATGAAATTGATTTAATCTTGAAGAGATATTGGTGATTGACAATTTGGTCAAGGGTGACGCTTATGATAGGTGTTAGGATGTAGTTGTTTTAGGCCACAAACAATAGGCCATCTTGAGCCTTTGTTTAAGTGCTACCACCATGGGTAGCAACCGCAGAGAAACTGTCTGCGACATTGACCCTAGAAAGGGTTGCGTACCCACTAATCAATTTACATCAAACCATAGAGTAGAAAATAGAACTACATACTTTACGACTTGATCCCGTGTCGAAATGGGTATGTAGGCAGTCTTGGGACGGAGTTGTTCCCAGTACTCATGCGTTCGTGGGTGGGGTCTAGGCTTGGTAAGGAAGGATTGAGTAGAATCCTAATTTGAAAGATAAGTATAATAAAATGGAGAAAGTAATTCAATGCATATTCGGAAGGAATCCCGTATGGATTCGCTTGACTTCCCGAGGCTTTAAGCCAAATTCCGAGGCAGAATTCAAGCTTGTATTATGTTATTTAAATTACTCCTAAGGACAGCGACCTCGGTGCACTTCTGTTAGAAGAGTGTAGTACTTAGTGAGTGGCTCAGGACCCGAATGGTCCCGATGAGTCTAAGTCTCTGGCCAGAGAACCTCCTATCCCGATTGGATAGATGCCTACCCCGTATGGGTAGATGCCTATCCCGTATTGGATAGATGAAATCTTATGTCCCGTATGGACAGATGCCTAACCCGTATGGTTAGATGCTCATCCCGGATGGATGAATGCCTAATCCAAATGTATGGATACCCAGAGTATGCGATTGAATCAAACACAAATGATTAAATTAAACAAAAAAAAAGAATGGTCAATTTTGTTGAGTTAATTATGGTGAGTTATTACACTATATCCATCATATCCATCAGATCGTTTTGAAACTACAATCGCATTTGACTTCAGCAATTTTTAACTTGTTTCTCGCTATATAATACAAACAATTCTTTTGATTAGTGCTTATACTTTCCAAATAGCTGTTGCTAAACAATAAAACAAAAAATGATCTCTTTTTGATTGGCAATCAGGATCTCCTTTGGCTCTTGCAACGGAAACCTTGACTTTTGCAGACTGACTTGGCGATTTTCATAATTTCTACTTTGGCACTTCTGTATTTTTTGTGACATCTCCTTTTAACAATGATTTGTCATTTCACAACGACAAAACATTAAACAGTGAACTCTTCTTCTTCCAGCAGTTAGACTTAGTTTTTGACTACAAAAATCTCTGTCTCCACTATTTTCAACAGATGGCAGGTTCCATCCGACTGTTGCAATCATTCAAATGAATATTTCTTGGCAACTGCTAGCATGGCCCATGATCCTCTACTCCTAGTAAGCATGACCGACATGGCTCTGATACCACATGAAGAAGGAAACAGGGGGAGAGCAAAAATAAAGGAAAATAGGCGAAGAACAAAAATAAAGGAAAACAGACATAAACATTTATATTGTTCAAAATAAAATATTACTCTTGACTGAACAAGTTGACCTATGGCTCGTTCATACAATCACCATTACATAAACTGAAACATCTTGCAATTAACTAAGATTTTACTTCTTGCTTCAAACTTGACAGATTACACCTTACATCTTATAGCTCTTACGGAGCTGGACTCTGAGAAGAGTGAATACAAAACATAGAGTTATGCATTATATAGAACTTGGCGCATATGGTAGATAAAGAGAGAAGATAATAAAATAATACTTTCTAAGTCACCCACAATCTATGTGAAATCTATAGTTAAGACAGTTGACAGGTTGAAAGATATCAAATCAAATCTTGCCAAAATATTTCTTCATTGCTTGTCTTCAATGCGAAAGAGATATGATGTGCATACAGAGGAGATGAGACATGACAGGTTAGTCAGGGGTCGTTGGGAGCAATCCCAACAATATTAATCTCAAGGTGGTTTCGCATTTTTTGATGCATGTACTATGCTAGATATTTTTTTGGTTGATGACACCCCCATTGAGGTGTGTGAGAGAGACTATTGATGTGGAATATAAAAAATTCAAGATGTGCTTTATTTTCCCTCACTATTAAATAATATCCTATTATTTTATTAGACCATTCACACTAGTTTGATCGAAAAATGTTAAGATCAATCCTAATTCAATGGTTATAAGTCCATGGCTAATAGTGAGGAGAGCAATACAGTTAGTGCTGGCCTAACATGAAGGTGGTGCAGAAGGTTCAGCATTCTTTCTTTTCTGTCCCGAGCCAGATGAGTTGCAATCAGAGCCAGAGAAGTTGCAATGCTCAAAGAACTATAATCGAGCGAGCGAGTGAGATGTATTTTAGTTCTATAGTTGTAGTGGGGAGAGAAGATCATTAAATTTGGATAGATTAGAGGAAAAGGGTTCTTGAAAGTCTTCGGCACTGGTTAATGTAAATAATTTGCACCAGTTGTAAAAATGAACTCTATCTAAATCACACTTTTTATCACTACAACATGTTACTTGGAGATTCAATAGATATGAAGAGTTTATTCCATGATGAAGACATTGAAGAGAAGATATAGATGGAAAAACAATAAGATTTTCTATAGATGCCTTAGGTTGCAAGCTTAGAAGATCTATATGTGACCTAATATTGGCCCCTTATGCTTGGTATGTCTTGAGATATACTTAATATCATATAGTTTAGTTTTCTTGTTTTTATTTTGATTTGAGCTTATATATTATACAATAAGATGATTAAATCCTCATTCTCGTTTTATATGGTTAAAAGAACTATAAGAAGAAGATATATTTTTTTAAAATTAGCTACTAGTATAAAGAATGTCATAAAAAATAATACAATGATAATTAGTTTACAAAATGATTATAAATGCTTATCAATAAATAACTCAAAAGGTTAAAAAAAAAATTCTATTCTATTTTAATAAGAATGAAATAAATCTATCCTACACAATATTAAAATAACTTTTTTACTCCAGACTTGTAAGATTCATAAATCAAAACAATAATTAAAATAAATGTAATGTCTATGTTCTATTCATCACATATGTTAAGTAGATTTTAATATTACAAATCACACATATTTTATAATCAAATTCAAAATAAATATAATAAATAAAATAATTCATTTCATCATCAAGACACATTTCTCATTGATTGGCCCTACCTAATGGTCTATAATGAGAACTATCTCTTGTTGATGCAACTACTTAATTTTCCTCAAAATTATAAAATAAGTATATTTAAAACACTAATTATTTCAATTATGCTTCTTCGAATATCACCTTCAAATATCACATGATTAAACATTCCTTATGTGATTCCCTCAAGTTTTTATATAAGATGACTCATAATATTTTACTAAAGTTACATAATATTTTTTACCATTTTCATAAAAGTATATTAGAAACAAGAAACTTATAAATAGGTAAGAAACTTATAAATAGGTAATTGCTATAATAAAATATTCCATCATAGATATTTGCTGACTAATCAATTACATCTTCATGCTTGGTTATAGATACTCTTCTACAAATGATAAATAGTGTTTATTGGTTGCAAGAAAAACTGACATGAAGTTGATCCTTTGCATATCCTATTTTTTATAAATTATAAAAATAAAATCAATTATTAGTAAACATGACTAGGTATATATTTTTAGGTATTTTAACTCAAATTCAATTAAGTAATTTATATTTTCATTTAATCCTATAAATGGCTTAGAGGATAGGGAGTATCATTAGAAAGAGTGAAATTATCATTAAAATAATATGGGTAATTATACATTAGCATGAGATAAATAGGTATATAATTTAACATCATCTTCAACCACATTAAAAAGTAAAATATTCAACCTAACATAGCTTTAATACTATATTAGAGAACTATGAGAAAGAAATTGGCTATAGTTGGCTTCTTAAGCTGCCAACTTAAGTACTTTTTTTAAGGGGTTCAAAAATTAGATGACACAAGATGAATTACTAGAAGATATTCATGATATGATCCTTGAAGAAATTAATCCCAATGAGAACTAAACATTTTATGATCACATTTTTCATCTCCATACTAGCCACATTGTACTGCAATCATTTATTGGAAAGGATCGACCTTGTTAGATCTAGTGAAAGTTACACTTTTAGCAATACCTCATTTTCCTATGTCTTTCCCCAAACCGGTAAATTTGCTATCCCTTTTTGGGCCTTGTTTTTGGATTTATTGTGCAAACCATGGGTTGGGACCTTATTCAAATGGAGCCACACAATTGCAACATGTTTTAATTAAATGGGGTTCTTTGGAATAAGGTGGTGAAGGGCAATTTTCTGAAAAACAGATTCACTGGTAAAAATATCTTCTTCATTTATAAACTAGGAAAAGATTACATTTTATAGAAATACAAAACATTGTAGATATTTAAGAAAACACCTACTTCTAACTACCTGTTACTGTAGACATTTTAAGATGTCTAACAACTAGTTACATTATTGATCATTCATAGTAATAATATTAAATATTACTCTAACACCCTGCCTTAATGGTCAATCTATCAAAAACACCAAATTGCCCCCTAAATTTTACAAAATTATCCAAGCTCAAAAATGGTGTGAGAATATTTGCAGTTTGCTGACGGAACATACTGCAACTAAATTGATCTGTCTTCTACCTGCTTGCAGATGTAGTGACAATGAAGCTCGACATGCTTGGTACATTCATGGAAGACTGGATTTTTGGCCAATTTGAGCACCCCTTGATTATCAATATATAAGGGAGAAGGACCTACTTCCGGCATCTGCATGTTAGAAAGCATTATTCAGAGCCAAACTGCCTCACATGCGGCCTTAGCTGTTCCCTGGTATTCAACTTCGACGGAGGAAAGAGCCACGACCTGTCGCTTCTTGCTGCTCCACGTGATGACACTAGTACCCAAACTGAATACATACCCAGAAGTGGATTTTTTGTCATCCATTGATCTTGCCCAATCTGAGTCTGTATAACCAATCAACTTTGGATCATTGCAACTGCTATACAAAATGCCATAGTCGGAAGTGCCTTTCACATTTTGCAACACTCGCCTTCTTGCAATCCAATGCTCATCTTTTGGGGTTGTCCTAAAGCGAGAGATGTAGCTGACAGCAAAATAGATGTTAGGTCTAGTGGCAGTGAGATAGATGAGGTTGCCTATTAGTTGTCTGAATTCAGTTTCATCTACTACAGGTGAATCAGACTTGGCTAATAACTTCAGCCCTTTCTCCATGGGTGTGGAAGCAGGTTTACAATCTTGCATTCAAAACTTGTCAAGCAATCTATAGGCATACTTGGACTGTGAAATAAAGATACTGTCACCAGACTGCCACACTTTGACACCTAAGCAATAATGGAGAAGCCCCAAATCTGTAATGTCAAAAGATTCGCACAAGTCCCATTTGATGGCTATAATCAAATGTGCTAAATTACCAATAATCATCAAGTCAACCATGTAGACAACAATATCATCACTGAAAAGTTTTACATATAGATTAGTGCCAGAGGGATTGCGCTGAAAACCATGTTCAACCAAATACTGATCAATATTGAAGTACCAAGCCTGAGGGGCTTGCTTCAAGCCATATAGGGATTTTATCAATCTACAAACCTGATGTTCCTTACCAGGATCCTTGAAGCCAGGAGGTTGAATCATATAAAAATTTTCTTGCAACTCACCATTGAGTAATGCACTCTTAACATCCATCTAGTGAATTTTTTATCCAAATTGAGCTACAATGGTGAGAAGAAGATGAATGGTATTCATCTTGGTAGTAGGAGCAAAACTCTTCTCATAGTCAATACCCTCCGACTGTGTAAAATCCCGAGCAACCAATCTAGCCTTGTACTTATCCAAAGTACCATCTGCATGATACTTGACTTTGTAAACCCATTTACAACTAATAGTTTTCTTCCTCGGAGGCAAATTCGAAAGAACCCAAGTGTTATTCTTTAGAAGACTATGGTATTCTATCTCCATAGCCTTTTCCCACTCATGAATTCCTTTAGCCTCAAAATATGTTTGGGGCTCATGGATGCTGTGGATGTTGGGCATAAGTGCAAGGTTGACTATATTTTGTTGCTTTCTCTTGCAGTGAACTAATCTATCCTCAAGAATATGATCATCACGAAGATCTCTTATAGTCTTGGCCCACAATTTAGGCCTAAGGGTAAAAGTTCCAACATCTAGCATTGGAGGAACAACATCCTTTGGAGTTGCTGGAGTAAAATCATCTAGATGTGAATCTTGTGAAAAATCAGGTGGTGTTGGAATAGTAGATTCCACATCTTTAGAGTTAGAATGCTTTGAAACCCTCCCATCATGGGAACCAAGAGGAAGATGAACCAACATCAGGAGTCTATATAGACAGAGTCACAGGAGTACGAGTAGTAGGCATGAATGGACCAGTAGTCTCATCAACTGTAACATCATGATTGAAAATGAGACGATCTGTCCCCACATCATTCAACCTGTAAGCCTTGTGGTTGTCGCTATAACCAGTGAACATAAGTGTTTGGGTCTTTGAATCTAGCTTAGCATGATTAGCGTTTGGAACCATACATGAGCCATAGAACCAAAGACTTTCAAATGCCCCACTTTACGCTTGCGTCTTGACCAAGCTTCTTCAGTAGTCATCTTCTTATTGGCATGTGTAGGTGACCAACTCAGAAGGTAGACTGCAGTGTAAACTACTTCAGCCCAATATTTCTTAGGAAAATTTCTATGTTCTTGAAGAGGGGACAAAGACCTGTGAGGTGGATTAGTTAATAAGCATGCAAATCAAACATATAATTATATGAAATTGAAAGACATAATTTGAAATGCTTAAAACAAGAATAAGAATGTATATACCTCACAAACCTTATACCTTCTCCTTCGGATGGATCTTGATGAAGTGAAGGCGCCCTTGGATGATGCTCCACTTGATGTGCTCCTCTTGCTTGCTTGATGTGGATGGCTCTCCAATATTGTGCACAAATGAGATGGATCTTGGAGGATGATGGAAATGAGATGATCAAGTGTGGATGAGATATGATTTGAACATGATAAGGATGTTAAAGTGATTTTCCTAGGCTCAAAAGGGCAGAATAAGATTACTAAACTTGGAGATGAAAAATGAAGGGATGACATCCTCAATTTATAGGAAGAGGATAGGAAAAATGGATGGCTAGGATGGATTCAAGATGAAGGGTTAGGATTGCTTGTGAGCTCCCACAAGGCCCAAGAGAGGGTGTGGAGACCAAGAGATATGCCTTAAAGGCATTTCTTGTCTACACACTCCTCAAGGTACATTGGGAAGACTTCCCAAGGTACCTTGAGAAGAGAAAAAAGCATTGGGAAGACTTCCCAATGTGCCTTGAGAGGAGCAAGGGATGTGACATTCCTTGAAGAATGGGGAGGAGGAATTTAAAATTCTCCAAAAAGGGATAATCATGGGGATTGGAGGAATAAGAAGGAATTAAAAATTCCTTGGGAGAGGAGATGCCTAGAGGATTGTGAGATTTTGAAAATCTCACATTCACCTAGGAAAAGAGCATTACAAGCTAGTGGTTGGATGGAAGGGACAAGGAGTTGACTTTGTGGGTAATCATGATGATTAGCCATTAGTAGCTCATTAGGAGGGGGATTAGAGGAAATGTTAATTGGGATTAGGATTTGTAGGAGGATTTGATTAGGTGAGAGAATGAGTTGAGGGAATTAAAAATTAGAAGAATAAGGTTAAGTGAGTTTAGGGAGTTTCTAGAAGACTTTATTAGGTTAATGATGAATTAAGAAGATGGTTTGTAGGAAGCATGTGGGTTAACTAATTAATTGAAATTAATTAGCTCAGAGGGAGATTTGCGAGAATTCAATTTTTAGAAGGATAAAGAAAGGGATTGATTTATTAAATAAATCAGTCATATACTATAGTGACAATATCAATTATATTTAATTAATATTGAGGAGAATTTGAATTAGTATAATTAATTAATTAATTATGTGAGGAATTAAAAATAATTAAAAATAATTATTTTTAAGTGTCTACATTTCATCCCTCTTTGAAGCGAGGTGTAATGACGTGTTGATTCAAAGAATAATCTTCTTTGATTCGATTGATAAGGTCTAGATTCAGTCCGATTTCAGGAAGGAGTCATCCTATATAAGACATGATCACAGCGTCTAGTTTCAGGAAGGATACATCCTGTATAAGACATGATTGATCACAACGTCTGGTTTCAGGAAGGATTCATCCTGTATAAGACATGACTAATCACAATGTCTGGTTTTAGGAAGGATTCATCCTGTATAAGACATGATCAGAGCACAACGTCTAGTTTCAGGAAGGATTCATCCTATATAAGACATGACTAATCACAACATCTGGTTTTAGGAAGGATTCATCCTGTATAAGACATGAACAGAGCCCAACGTCTGGTTTCAGGAAGGATTCATCCTGTATAAGACATGATTGATCACAACATCTGGTTTTAGGAAGGATTCATCCTGTATAAGACATGACTAGAGCATCTAGTTTTAGGAAGGATTCATCCTGTATAAGACATGATTAGAGCATCTGGTTTCAGGAAGGATCCATCCTATATAAGACATGATCAGAGTCAAAATTAATTATATGAGGAATAAAAAAATAACTAAGATAATTATTTTTAAGTGTCAACATTTTGGTGATGTGTAGAAGATAGAAGAAGAAAAGGATGCCCCCACGTAAAGCATGGGAGGTGTATGCCCCCTTGAGAATTTTTTCGAAAAAAAGGATGAAAAATTCTCAAAAAAAGAGAGGAAGAAGAATCAGGGTGGAATAGATAAATGAGGAAGAAATATGAAGCAATCGTGAAGAATTTGGAAAGAAGAATAGGAGAGGCGAGACTGCGGGGGAAGATGGGCCCTCACGGGGGGCCATATACGCCACAATGGACCTAATGAGGGGTCATTGTATCATGACGGACATATTTTCCTCTTTATATATATATGTATACATGATTCGATTGGTGACAGATGATGTGTAGCATTTATTGTGATGGATTATTTTTGTTTGTCTTATGATGTCATATATGGATGCAATC
Organism: Cryptomeria japonica; assembly: GCF_030272615.1. Classification (NCBI taxonomy): domain Eukaryota; kingdom Viridiplantae; phylum Streptophyta; class Pinopsida; order Cupressales; family Cupressaceae; genus Cryptomeria; species Cryptomeria japonica. The sequence goes on from NW_026729116.1 coordinate 50,067, forward strand.
ATGGATGTGCTATGCTGACCTATTTTGTGATGCAGAGTGGATGCTTATGTATGTATGTTTATGATGTGTTGCTGACATAGTTTTTGGATGCAGGATGAGTGTTTTTTATGCTTTATGTATAAATACACATGTGTGAATGATTTATGATGCAGTCTAAATGTAATGCTATATGGATGAGTGTATCTTTTATTTATATGATGCAATCTTATATGACGTGAATGAATTAATAAAAAGAGGGAATATGCCAATAATAATACAATGATCTTAGATAGAAGAATATGGAATAGATGGGAAGTGGGGGAAATTGAGAAATCCATGCGATTATTGAGTTTAGGATTTGATGGAATGATGGTGAGATTTTGTGCACAACAAATGTGGAGAGCCAACCTAGTTTGATGTTGCCCTGAGTGGCTTGCACCACTAATTATAGAAATCAGGATGCCATGAGAAACTCAGGGCATGGATTGACTCTGTAGACAAACGATAATTTCTTGCACACAACAATGCAAGTGTTAAGAAACACTAATACAAAGTTGTGGGTTTGTGCAAGGAAACCCTCAAACACACCGATAACTCTTGTACACGAGAAGGTAAGTGTTGATAAACACTAGTACTAGGTCACCGGTTTATACAAAAGGGGTCCAAAACATGCCATACTATGAAATATGCCCTAGTATGCACCTATCATAACGTACTTGGATATGGAAGAACCCAAGAAGTCATAAATAGTGGCAATCGTAGGGCAAAAGATGCAAGTCTATATGAAAAAAACTAACAAAATCTAACAAGTCACTTCTTTGCGACCAAATGATACCTCTTGCCAAGAGTAGAACTAGGATGAAGGATTAGGTTGCCAGGCGAGGGAAGGGGTCATCCCTTGGGCAAAGCGGGCTTTTGGATTAGGCAAGTGATTCTATGGTTTTGGAGAGTGACTAGTGGATTTGGGATTGTTTCTCAAGACTTCTTGAACCTTACACAGAGGCATAAAAGCTCAGTTTTAATGGGACATTCCTTGTTCATGACTCAGGCGAAGACTCATCATCATAAGCATGTTTTATTGGGAGGTAGAAAAGAAGGAATGTTGTGCATGGGTGGGCTAGATGGCAAATGATTTGTAGGATCTACATGCTAGACAATGGATTCGATTATTTACCTTGGTGCCTCTACAGAGGTTTTCACCAAGGTACTTGTCCATAGCGCCACAAAGTGGTTTTCACTGGTGGACGAATTGTTTTTCTTTCTTTTTCTGATTTTAAAATTTTTTTGTGTCATAAGGCACCTGTTTGCCAGGTTTTCACCAAAGTGACATTTTTTCAGGATCTTTTTCTCATTTTTTTTCTGAAAAATTTTTTTCTTTATTTTTTGGACAATTTAAGACTTTTTGAGGACTAAGCATAAAATATTTTGAGGTACACGATATTCATTAGATCATCCAAAGGATCACCTTCAGGAGTAGCCAACTTATAAGCTCCTGATCCATATTTTGCTGTGATTACATATGATCCAAGCCAATTAGGCTTGAACTTGCCTTTCTTTTCTCTTTCTTGAAGATTTTTTTGATTCTCCATGAGGACAAGATCAACAACTTGGAATTCCCAGGTTCTGACTCTTTTGTGATAACTCATCCACAAGCAGTTTTGATATACCCGAAGATGGTTCAAGGCCTTGAGGCACCTTTCATCTAAGAATGGAATTACCTTTAAGTTGCATAATTTCAGGTTCTTTTTCCTCTTCTTTAGTAGTCTACTAACTTGTCGAAGGTTGATTCTCATCAAAAGACAAATTGGAAATTTTTTTGCTTCCCTCCAAGAATGAGATGATGTGTTTGTCATTATCAAAGACTTTCCAATTCTGATATTATCTGGCACACTAGGCCGATAGATCATCTCTACTATGTAAACATCCTTATCAAAGTCATGATGAGTAAGCAATAAAGAGGTTGAGACAATAAGAGAATCCACCTTTGTATTCTGCTCCCTTGGAATGGCTTGTATGGAAAAAGCATCAAAACCTTTGATCTCATCCCACACTTTATTTCGATATGACCTCAGCGTCTTATTCTTGCTTTGGTATCTATTCTACACTTGGTTAAAAATTAACTCAGCGTCTCCCATGACTTGCAACTTTTTGATCCATTTCTCCTTGGCAAAATCCAGCCCTAAGAGAAGAGCCTCATACTCTGCAGTATTGTTTATAGTATCAAATTCAAGCTTGTAAGATTTAGGAAACTTTTCATCTTGAGGAGAAGTCAGCACCACTCTCGTGCATGAACTAGAAGATGAAGAAATTCTGTCAAATTGCATTCTCCAAAGTTCTGAAGATATATCAGGAACTAGGATTTCATGAATATTTTCCTCTTTTGATGATAACATATAAGTACCCAAACTAGTTTCAACATACAATATCTCTGCCCTTGGATCATCAAACTTGAGGATTGTATACTTTTCCTTAGGCTCAGGGTCTAATTTGACTTTCTTTTTGCCAAGAAGTATCATGGCATGGGACCAATCTAACTAAATTTCACCACTGAGGTCTTTACCAAAATTACGGCTTAAGAGCATACCATAACTTGTTGGGATATCAACAACCAAAATATTAAGTTTCAACTTCTTTTGAGGTTGAGTGGCTAAAGCGACTTGAGAGTCTTTGATCTGTCCGACAAGGGGAACTTGTTTAGACTCCATTGAAAACACTTTACCAGTTGATTTGTTCAAAGGCAAGCCTAATACATGAGCAACTTTAGAAAGCATTACATTGTCGGATGCACTAGAATCAATGATGCAATTGATTAACTTACAATCGACAATATACAAAGATATATAGAAATGATCTTGCTTATCAGAAAAGAAGGTGGCAACAAGAGATGATTCCTTTGAAATAGACCCCTCTTGGTTATCATCATCAAAGTTCTCACCTAATTCTTGATGTATGTCTGAATGTGACTGCTTGAGATCCTTTTTGATACAATGCACCAATTTGTCCACATGTTGCGGGTTCTTCTTGAGATACTCAAATTGAGAAATTTGCACCTTGGTGTTTTTACAATATTCTATAAAATCAAAATAATCTTCAAGAGAAGGTTGCCCGCGATGAACAACTTTTTCAGCTTTTCTTGATGATCCCAGTTCTTCTTTGCTTTGCTTCCTCCATAGGATTCACTTAGGAATATCTTCTGCTTCTTTATCTTTTGTAGTAGATTTAGCTTTTTCCTTGAGCTTCTAGCACCAATTCTTTGTGAAAACATTACAAGAATGATTATTTATGTCAGTGTCTTTCTCATCTTCCTCACTAGACTCATATTCTAAAAAGTTAAGTGTAGATGGACCAAACTACTGACCAGTTTCATCTTCAATATATTCTTCAATCTTTTCATTAGTCTGGTTCATCTGCATAAACCTAGTCATTTTGAGGCATGAAGCTCCATCATGGTTTGTTGTGAGATAAAAATCACACATTGTAGTAGTTTGGCAAATACTGGTAGATGGATGTTCAATAGCCAACCTTGGTGTCAGAGCAGGAAGCTTTAGTTATCGATTTTGCTGGTACACAATATAATTCCTCCTAGAAATATCTTAATACAAAGGTGGTGGATTTTGTGGCAACTATTTCTTCAGCTAGAGCAGATCATTGGATAAATTTTAAACCATTAGGTTTGTGGTTGCTGGGCTGGCTTGTTGCGTTTTTCCTTTTTGCAGTTCTTTATTCCATTTTCCTATGCTCACTAAGTCATCTTCAACTTCAATAGCTAACCTTTGTGGTGCTGTAAGATCAACAACTCATCCTCTCCTTATTTGAAAATCTATGTTAGTAGGTTGTGTGTTGATGAAGAAACACTTTTGATTCTCTTCTATGGTCTTTTTATCAGTTGCAAGTCTATTGACGAGTTTATTGAATCATGCCACAAATTCTCTCATAGGTTCATGCACTTCCTTTTTCATCTTCATCAATTGGGCAAGAAGAAAACGCCCATCATCAACAGTGTTGAACCTATCCTCAAATATTTGTATAAACCTTTCCATCTCCTAAAAACTTAGGAATATGCTTCCTTGAACCAGTTGGTAAGTCATGCAATTGATTTCCCAAAGCTAAAGGACCTATGGTTATGCCCCATGGGACTGGTAGAGTATTTTGTTGCATGATTCATTGTGCAAAGTTAATAACAAGAGGAGGACGTAAGGTTAAATCTTGAAAAGATGGGGAATATATATTTTCTTTCTTTGGCGAAGAAGGTGTACTAGTGGACTTAACTTTCTTTTTATGAGTTGTGAAAGGTGTGCAATAGTTGACCTTGTGTAGTTCAGCAAAATTGGGATCACTGAAACACTTACTTCTATCACCTCTAGTATATCTCTTGCTTGCCAGCGTGCTTATTGATTATCTTGCTCTTGTTGATCTTGCACGTGTTGAATTATTTGCCTATTGTACCTTGGAATTACCACAATTCTTTTAATGACGATTAACTCCTACCCAAGAGGTACCCTCCTAAGAAGCTCACCAAAATCTATTTCTTCAACCAACACTTGATGTACTTGATGGTATTATTGATAACTTTTACAAACTTTCCAAGCAAGCCTACTCAATTGTGATATTATGTATTGTTGTTCAGCTTGAATCCGGTTAAGATTCGGTTGCAAGACTTGGTCGCGCCCACAAAAGGATATGAAAATCACTGTAAAACCTTTCCTGGGAATTGGGCATTCCATCAGGTGACCAATATCTCCCTCTGTAGATGTTCATTTACTTGTCAAACCAGGGGACGTATACTTTAAATGGCGCAGCAAAATATATGCACTAGGAACTCATTTTGGTCAAATCTTAGCAGAAATACATACTGGAAAGAAATTCTACCTACACTACAGGAAGGTAATGCAAAGCTCTTTAACTCAACTATGATTTGATTAAAACAGAAATCATGGTAACTACAACTGAAACACAAACTATGAACTGGCCTTATGCTGCAGGAACAGGCACACTGATGGATTCCTTGTGCTGCAAGAGCAATGTAGAGCTGAGTTTGTATAAAAACTTTAAAAATGAAAGCAAACTGAAGCTTTAATAAGAAAGAACAACTAACTAACTACCTACAGATACCTACTAAGTGGGCCCCCTTAGCAAGCATATCCTGATTACGCAGATGCTAAACTCAGAACTTCATTGAACTTTATTCATAAAAACAGAATGATATACATTGTTTTGTTGATGTGGAAACTAACAACAAACTCTGTCTCTAGTTAAACAGATTCTGTCTTTCATTATCATATTGATTCTTACATGATAACTACTATTCTGATTCTATCTTACTCTATCTATCATCTCCCTCCTCTCTCTTGTGCAGGAGGAGAGCTTTATTTAAAAATAGGAGAGTAACTAACTAACTAACTCCATCAAAGAAAGACGTGGGATTAAAATATATCCCCGAGTCAAGGAACAAACTTCATAAATGAATTTATGCGTTCAACCCGATCCAGAGAGAGAATCTAGTGCTCCACTCTTTCCCAATTAACTGCCATTAAAATTCTTTCCCATGGTTTCGGTCACAGAGTCTTCGTTGGAGCTCCCTCGAAGTCATGCAGGAAATGGACTTTACTGCAAGGTTGAGATCGGCTGTGCTTGACTCGATCGTTCTTCAACAACCTGCGAAACAAAAGGTAACAGGCAACAGAAAAAGGCGTATGGCACATAAACAATATCTATTCATTAATCACACATTTAAATTCACTTCATCATTCAAAAATTGTATATGATATATCAGTCATTTTAGGGAGTCAACGGGGCAATAAATGCAATCAAGTCAACACAATGAGCTGCAGGAATATAAAAGTATCTTGCTACAGGATATCCCAAAAAGGTTTCAACAAAGTCTGAACATTCATGAAATAAAAAAAGAAAAGGCATTTAAAAGTTTATCATAACATCCAAATTATGAGCATATTTTAAGCTCATCAAGACCGGTGGATTATGACAAGTCAAGACCATAGCTAGTCATAGAGCATGATATCTTATCTTCTAGATTGTCTTTGAATTTGATGTTGGTTGGGTTGATCAACAAAATTTATTGCTAAGAATACATGAGGAAATATTTCAACTTCACTTTCAAACACCACCACAAGATTTTGTGCATTTCTTTCTTCTTCTTCGAGGATTAAGCTCAATCTCTCGTATTCAGCCCAACTTCTTCTATTTCTCTAAGATTATGTATTTGACTGACAAATTATATTTTCTTGTTCAGCATGAACCCAATCAAAATTCAGTTGCAACATAGGAAGAACGTTTTCATGTGGAAGAACCATCTTTCTTCATGGTGGGTAAGAGGAAAGAAAATATCAAGGCGACCGTCTTCTTGTTTGGGGTTCCCAGCAGAGTCGCCAAAATCTATTGGTAAATAGATCTGTCACTTCAAAATGTTCTACTATGTGCCCAATGGAGGAGTGACAAAGAAAAGGTTCCCAACGGTTGGATAGATTATTATTTGGATACGATCTTCTTCTATGTTTGAGAGGGGAAACTCCCTTGTATGATAGGGGTATTTGTATTTTTGAATAAAGTTAATTTGAAAAGAAAAAGAGGAAACTAACTATAAATGAACTTAGAAGAAATCTACCCAACAAACATTCAATTGTTATTAAGATTTCATTGATTTCTAAACTCATCACTATCAACTCTAGACCACACGTAATAAGGTAGTTAAATGAAATATTGAAGTTTGCATGACATCAATATACCCCAAAGATACCAAAGAAATTTATAGTGTCATATGACTATTGTCTTCATGAAACTGGGAAAGTAATTTGCAAACTTGTTATTTCAATATCACAAGATAATTACATAACATTGAGAAAATGAATACTTGACAATCATGGAAACACTTCCAATTTGTTTTGTATTGAAAAGATGGAGTTATACAGTCCAAAAAATTTAGCTATCCCAAAACTCGCAAAGTCCAAAAAGTCCTTTAATAATCCATCTTTCCACTATTTATAATATCCTGTGAGTAACTACCACATAACCAACTTCAATCCTCTCTTAATAACTAACTCTTTTCAGCACAAATTACAATGAGTTAATAAGTTAAACATTTATGCGCAAAAAAAGTCAACTTTCTAACCTTTGACTCCATGAGATGGAAATTCTCAATTTATGTCATAAGACTGAAAATAATACTTGAGAATAACTAATCAAAACACAACAAAATAGAATATAGAAAGATGAAAGCATGATATTAATTATCAATATCATGGAGAAGCATGTTGGCCGATTACTTGATCCTGCTGAAGTGGTGTTTTGGACTTGAACAACCTGTATGCTTTGAGAGCATCTACCATGAACTTGTTTTGGGAATGATCACATTATTCATCTTCAATTTTGCAGTAGCTTGGCCATCCTGAATGTCAATCAAATCATGATAATGAAGGCATGTCACAAGCATCCAAAGCAACTGAAATAACATTGAGTCTCTTCATTCTATCTGCATCTAAAACTTACACATCTACTAGCTCAGTATTGATTCTATCATGAAATTTTCTTAAGACCACCTAACTGTCCATTTGTTGAAATTGTTTCTTTATTGATATATCACAAATAATGTTCATTGTGTCCTCTATTACCTTCATTTTTGTTTGCTCACAAGTTACCAAGAGTTTTTGATACTCACCTAGGCATTGCTTGATATTCTCCAATTTCCAACTTATACTCTTGCACCATCTACTTGATTGATTTTCTTCTTTATGAGAGAAGACTTTCTTGGCAATGAGTACATCCATATCTATTTTATCTATTCTTTGGAATTCTTTCAAAGTATCTTCCCAAGACATTTCTTGTTCTTTGGTATTCTTCAATATTGTAGCAATTTGTTGCTCCTATACAACAAGTTTCATGTGAACATCCTTGGCTTTTCCAATGAAGTATAATGTCTTTGACTTCATTTGATTAATCCATTCCTCTACCATTTTACTATGTCTACTTAATTTATGTTTATCTTTAATCACCTTATTTATAATTATTCCTTCAACATGCATTAATGCCAAAGTTGATGCTAACTCCAACTGTTCATTTGAAGAATCTACAATGGATTTGATATAGGATGAGAGAACTTGTATTTGTTGCTTTATCTGATCCTTTGTTTCCTTATCTTTTTTTGCTTTGTCAACAAGAATATGTGTGGAAATTTGAAATTTTTTAACAACTCCCTCATGTGTTGTAGGTCCTAGATCCACCCATGTCACATTAAAATCTGCCTCACTAGCTTCACTTACATCTTTTTCAACAATAGACTGGGCTACCTGAACACACAAATTTCCTGATGAAGGACTAATTCCCAATCTGGATGCAACTTTTGTTTTCTTTGGTTTGGTTGTCTCATGAAGTGCATTTGCAACCATATCCAAACTAGGAGCTATCAAATTAATAGTTCTCTTCTTATTCTGTAAGCTCTGTTGTAACCAAGATGATGAAGATGATGGAAATGATTCTTCATTATTCATAGATGTCGAGCTTAAAGATGTTGGATTGTTTGGTAAGAGTGGAGATTTAACTTCAGTATAGACATCATTCATTTGAGCTTCACCATGAATCACAAAATCATCATGTTATGGTGATGAAATAATGATAAAAGGTGAGACAGAGGGGATTTGTTGATTATCCATGTTGGGAGGATGTTGAGGTGAAATACATTCCAACTCAGCTCCTAGCTCTTGGAAAAGATTCATTGTCTTCCCTTTTGTCTTTAACCTCTTTTTCTTAATGACATAACTAACTTCACATGCCTCTGCAAGATCCTTTCCTTTTTCTGGATGTTCTCCATCATCACCTCCCTTGGATATATTTTGGTGTAGGCTCATAATTGGATTTAACTTCTGTGCGAATTAGTTAGAAGAGAATAACTCCCTTGTGCACCACTTCTATCTTTTGAAGTATTACCTTTACGTGGAGGTTGGGTTATTGTAGCCTCAATCCTCTTACTTTTAATCCATTCAAGTGTTGTTCAAATCATATAGGCTAATCTTTCATGAATGCTTCTTATCATTGGAAGTGACCAAATTATGGGTGGAAGAGGAAGAAGTTGAATCCTCTCAAAATAAAAAGCATCAATAAAATCAGATTCATCATCCTCAATGTCATTCACATTTATTTCAATTTTGTAATAAACTATCTGCTTGAAAGTGAGCCTCATCCAATCCCTTTTTTGTACCTCAAAATCATCTTCACAGTCCTGCAAGAAATCTTCTATATTAGGAAAGTGCTCAAATCTGGCACCAAGTTCCAAATCTCCTACATCATACCCTTTTCTATCAAAATGAAACCTCATATCATAAGGGTACAAATGATTCTATATACCTCTCAATACTTTGAGCATCTGAGTAGCTCTCATAGCTATAATAACCAACTCCAATGGGAAAAGAGATAATGCTTTTCCTTTTATTGTGGGAAATTTTGTTGAATCTTCAACAAACCTTGGCAACATGAGAGGGCAACCATCATAACCTCCTATCCAGATGTATGTGAATTTCGGAAACTGTATGAAGTAACTACCATACTTTTTTACCAATGCTGCTACTTTTGGAGATATTCTGAGTCCAATGTTACCTTTTAGTTCTCTTCCTGTTAGCATAGTAAAGGCATCATTAACCCACCTAAAGTGATGATAACTTTCCTCCAACTGCAGCTGTGGATTATAATGGTAAATCTGAGTTGCATCATCATAAATGCATTAAACATTCAACCCTAGCCATTTCTTCATTCTGACAATGGCATAAAAGAGATATTATAATTATTTCTCTATTTGAGTGCTCATCGCAAAGATTATTACTAATAATCTTGGCCCAATTAATAAATTGCATGCCTTCACAGATGATGTTGATGAACAAAAACATCCACTCTTTCAAGTCATTAGAATCCTCATTTCCCACGACCTGGTTTAATAGAATAACATATTTGCTATATCCTCCATCAACAGAGACCTGTGTATTATCATGGGAAGTTGTGTTTTCCTCCTTCTTGGTTTTGCCAACCATTTTCTAGCTATATTACTCTGACACTAGGCTTCATTATTGACAAAATAAGTATCTGCATACTCTCTATCTACCTCTATGAATTGGTCTCTAAAAGGCAATCTAAACACAATGAAAATAGAGATTGGATCAAGTTTAACCACCACATACCTTCTATTGTCGTAATTTATTTTTTCTTCGTATTAAATGCTTTCATGCATTCTAAAACTAATTTTGGGCACTGGACTGATGTGTGGTAGCCTGCAGCATGTGCCAATCCACTATCTAGCAAACTCCAAGTTGTCAAAGTTTCATCCTTCTTTTCCATTGATTTCCAAAAATATGGAAGATTCACATTTCCCAATTTAGTATCACCAATGTCTGGAAGCGTACATTTGAGAATGGGTACGTAATCGGGACTATGAAACTTATACTTCATTATGACAGGAAAACTATCACCTACTCAGCCCTATTTTGATGTATGCTTGTAACTAACATGCTAATAGCATTTTCTTTGGTCATTGTAACAAAGTCTATCATGCATTTACAAACTTAAATATTTTATCCATTTATCTCTGACTGTGAATCTATAAAGTGTTTAGAAGTGTATAATATTGTCACTATGTTCAAGCATTATGGAACACGCAAACATATTGTGAAGGGTTTATATTTATAAAGAACTATCACTATGAATAACTATCAAACGCGTCACCTAAACATCAATCTTTATGAACGTCCCGAACAACATTGGGTGCATAGCCTGCATGAGATGACATTTCTTCGAAGTATTTTCAAATAGTTCACCTGCCTTGTTTTATCCTTCCATATTTTGCATGCATGTTCGCGAGGAAATTTCATTTGCTTGAAATTTTCTAAAGTCTTTGTAACAAATCATTTTGCGTATATCTTGGAAATAATTGAATTCCATATGTTGAAATTTCTTTAGAGGCGTTCAATAAAACTATATAGAATCTTTACCCATGTCGATTGCATATGCTACAAAGTGTCTCTTTAAGGCATCATGTCGAACAATTCAAGTTCCTTATCCATGATTCTATTTGGTATGAATCAAGCACCAAGAAAACAATGCACACAAACACCATAGTTTTAATCATGGGACTTGACTTTACAGATGTCAATTGCATAAACTTGAACGTGTCCAAAGCTTTTTCTAAATGTCCATTTTCCTATGAATCTTTTGGTCATGGTGTACCATGAGATGACATTCACTTTGATGTATTTTTTCAAACAATTCGAGTGTGTTGTCTATGCTACCACATCTCTTTGAAGCATTATGTCAAACAGTTTGCGTGCATTGTCAAATAGTTTCCTCCATCAATATATATTCACTCCCTCATTCATCGCCTACCTGACCATGCTTTCTGTCTGCTAACCAAATATGGGGGATTGGTGTCGAGCCTTTGGTCCGAGTATCAATCTTTTCTCTAAACAAGGCATGTTATGTTCAATGGGTGAGAGGCACTAGAGTTCAAATACTCTTAAGCATGCTTTCATTTCTCTTGGGAGAAAGGTTAGGAATGCTCCAAAATGGAGCATTTCTAACCTTTACATGTAACTCATAAAGTGGGCCCACACAAGGTTAGAAAGGAAGGCTAGAGATGCTCCATTTTGGAGCAATCCTAACCTCTTTTGTGAGAGGTTATAATTGTGAGTTAGAGATGCTCCATTTTGGAGCAATCTTAACTTCTAATTTTGAGGTTATAAATGTGGGTTAGGAATGCTCCAAAATGAAACATTTCTAACCTAAATCTCTCAAAGGTTATGATTTGGACTTGTAGGAGCTGTTGACCACAAAGTGGGAAAAAGGGAAATAAAAATAATGGTGTTATAAATAACTTTTCCCCCAAAATGATCACAATATAGAAACCAATTTAAAATATTAAATTATTCTTGAAAATTAATTTAAATATTTCCCATTAAAATTTAATACACAAATTTAGGAAAAACGGCCATAACTTTTAAATGGTAAGGAGTTAGGCTCAAAAATTTGAAACATGCTTTCAAGGTAGGAAAATGAGCATATACTATTTTTTTATCCTCATGAAAAAAACTTAGTACATGTTCACAAAGCGATTTCCCTCAATTCCTTGTAATTTTCAAAACTGATTCATTTTTCACATTTTGACCGACATATTTATGATTGACCACAATGTAGATTAAGAATGACAACCTTGGATCACATGCTCACTCATTTTGGAGAGACGCATATTTGAGCCTTCGTATAGAATTAGGACCAATCCAAAGTTCAAATTTTGGGTATTTCAAATGTGGGGCAACAAAACTATAATTATAACCCTAACTATAATTATAATCAAGCTATAATTATAATGAATGTATTTGGTAATTTTTGTATTTTATAAGTTAGTTCATTCGATCTTAAGAATAGTATCTGTAAATATGTGTAATCTTAGTTGAATATTAGAGAATACATTTTTTAATATTGAATAATGAAATATCAATAATGCTAGAGAATATATTTTTAATTATTCAATTAATATTAGTCCTTCACTCACTTGTCATGGTAGTTACATTGTAATGATAATTGCCAAGATTTTCACAATTAATTAATCAATTAATTAGTATCAAAATATTTTCACCTAGTTTAAATAATAAAAACAAAATTTGTTTGGCATGGTAGTTACCTTGTAACATATATCAAATAAAACCAAAAGATTTATAGGACCAAAATTTTCATTATTCATCAAATTAATTATAATCAAATCATCTCCACAATATTATTATTGTATTTTAATTATTATATTGTGAATTTATTATAGCTATAGTATAATATTATTGTATAAATTTTATATATATAATATTATATTATTGATAATATTACTTTATTATCCAATTTTTTTATATTTTTAAATTGCATTAAGATAACTAAAATAAATTAATTCATAGTCTTTTATATTGTATATCTATGTTTATTTATGTATATAAAGCTTTAAAAGATACCTATTTTGAAAAAATTTGAAAAGAAAATTTAAACATTCTAAATATTATTTTAATGTACTTAAATATTTGCCTAAAAAAATTCATTTAGGTAGTGGATATGTGAATAAGATGAAAATTATTTGAGCCAATTAGATTAGAGAAAACAATTTATATAATTTAGAAACTTAAAAATCATGCATCTTAACAATTTATCATCAAAAGAAAAAATTCATAGTTCTAATTGGTAGAAAAGCTATTGAATAATAACAAGTTAACATAAATTGATTGCAGCTAATTGCAATAGTACCTGCCTACTAATAATATTATTACATAATATAATACAATTTAACCTCTAATTCTAACTATATGATATAATAAATATCAATTTAATATAAAAACAAGTTCAGTTATGGTTATGTTTAACCATAAGTAAAAGTCGGTGTTAATTTACTTAAAACCTTAACCTTAAGTGAACATCAATTATAATTGAAACTTAAAATTAAACTCTTGAAACTAACTCTCACTCTAACCCTAACATTAATTTAACTCTAATAATATAATAAGAATAATGATCTTATAAGTATAATATATGTATAGTCAATTAATGATACAAAAATAATATAATATTAAGGCCTAAAATGAGTGGAAGTGAGAGAGGTGGGAGAGGCAGGAGTGCTGGTTTGAGGGTTTCTTCTGGAGAGAAAGAAACCGAGTTTGAGGATGACGATGATGATGGCAAGGTTTGGTCTATTGTTCCCTTGGGTTTTATTGTCGTTGAAGTCTTTGTTCACCCCATTCGATGTTGGGTAGTTTTCGATGCCCTATTTACTATTCTGGGCTCTTTGTGTATCCCCTTGCTCACTCTTTCTTTATTGGACGTTGTTGTGGGTCTGGATGGGGACGAACGAGGAAGGGTGGGAGGTGTTGTGTGGGATGAAGCTATTGTGGGAATAGATAATGGATTTTGCCCCACTCTTTCGCCTTCCTTTCTTTTCTCTATTGTTATTTGCTAGGGTTGGAGACTTGCTATGGTATGGGGATGCATCGATCTAGGCTTGGCTTGGGCCCTTGGCTAGGTGTTGGTTTGGATGGTTCTCTTCGGCCTTTGTTTTGATTAGACCCTCGGTTCCTATCTTGTTTCCTCTATGAAGAGAGTTTTTTCTGCTCTTCTTTAGTGGCTTCATTGTGCTTTGTCTGTGGTGGGAGATTCTCCTTTAGAGACTAAGACACTTATTCTGTGTTGGGTAGTGAGAGGTGTGTTTGGGCTAATGGTCTACTCTTCTCCTTGCCTTATTGAAGAGGCCCTTTCTCCTATTGAGGTGGAGTCTAGGTGTAGGGGAGTGGCTCGACTTCTGCCTATTGTGACTGGACTTTCCTGGCTATCGTCTGCTTCCTTCCTTGTCCTATTGAGGTGGCAATTTCTCCTATGGAGGTGGAGAAAGGGGGTGAAGGAACTTTTCATGGTCTATTGTTCATGCCGCTGGTTGAGGTTGCCTATCATTTCTCTCATATTGTGCCTCACAGAAAGGTTTGGGATCCTTATCTGATCCTAATCTCCTAGTCTATTTTATGGGTTGAGGGAGCCAATCAAAACCCTCTTGATGTCTCTTGTTCTAGGTTTTGGGTTCCTTTTGAAAACCCTATTTCCCAAATTGGTCTTTCTAGTTGTATTATTGAAGCCTGGGCTTTGGCTGATTGTGGGAGCCTTGTTAAACCCACACTCATGATTAAGGGTACCTAGATTAACCCTTTTGTCTTTGTTCCTTTCAGGTCATGTTGTGGGACCCTTGTTAAACCTACACTTAGGGTTGAGGGAGCCCAGAAAAACCCTATATTTTTAGGTTGTGGGAGCCTCTTAAAATCCACTTTTATGGTTGAGGGAGCCTAGAATAACCCTCACTTTTTTGCTTCTTTCTTGGATAGGCTGGATGCTGGCAGTTTTCAAGGGCCCAGTTTGGCCAGTTCGTGTTTTTGGTTAGGTTCAGGTCTTGTTGTTAGTAAGCTGGAGACTCTGTTACAGGTTAGGGAGCCTAGGAAAACCCTATTTTTTGGCTGGGGGTGCCAGATAAACCCTTTCTTTATGTTTTTTTAGATCTATAAGATGACTTAGATCTAGTGTTGTTTCTAGTCAGGTTTCCATTATCTATCTTTTGTGTTTGGTTGACGTTTGTTTTTCTTTGGTTGTTGTGTTTTGCAGCCTTTGATGCAACATGTTCCTATCTAACTCTGGCTTTGTTGTTGTTTAGCTTTGTTCGATCTATCTGCAGTGTCCTTTTGATGGTTTGAGATCCCTGAAAAATCTAAGGGTTTCAAGTCCCTTCAAAACCTGATTATCCTAATAAAAAGCAATAATAGAATATTATAGTGATAAAATTAATAATATAATAGTGAGAATAATTTAATAGTAATATAAAAATAATAATATAATATTATAATAAAAAAAATATAATACTAATATAAATAAGAATATATAATATGCTAAAAAATATATAAAATTAAAATAATAATATAATATATTATAATATCAATACAAAAATATTATCATATTACTTATTCTTTTTAAACTTCATCCTCAAACTACAATTATTTCAAAAAAACCATTCATAACAATAATTGAAAAAAATTTAAGATAGAAATTGAGACATTTAAATTTTAAAGTGATCTATATAATTTAAAATATTGGTACAAACAAAATTTCAAGATAAATATATAAAATGAGAAAAAATAAGATTCATGAAGGCATAAGGAACACCTGGTTTATGACATCAACCCAGGTTAATGTTGCTGAAATGATAATGATTTGCTAAGGTTTCATTTTTGGATTTATACAAGACCTAGTTTTGAAACTAATATTTAGACAGAAGGTTCAACGAGCTTTTTCTTTAACAACATTTGATTTGCATTGGGATATATTTTTTTATCGTTAAGGATTTCATTTATTTTATTTGTAGTTAGATTAGATTGAGCCTTGGGATAAAGATTAGATAGCAAGGGTAAAAATTGGATAGCAACAAGAAACAAATATTTCTTTGAGCTAACTTTATCTAATTTTGTTGTTCTTCAATAACATGATGATTTATTTTCAAATATGTTTCAGGATTTAGCTGTGTAGAAGTTTTTGCATCAATGTTTTGAATCACACTTCATGATTCATCATCAGGATGAGAGAGCTACAAGAGAAAAAAATGTGTAAAATTATAGACCAAGCTAGATAAAAAGGAAGAGAGAGGGGCAAGAGTGGCACAAAAAGTCAAATACAAAGAAAACAAGAAGAAACTAAAGATAAAGGAAAGAAAAGGAAAATAAAATAAATAAGGGAAAAGATAAATAAAAAATAAAACAAAAAAAGAAAGAAACAATATATATATATGAAAGTATGTGTGTGTGTGTGTGTGTGTGTGTGTGTGTGTGTGTGTGTGTGTGTGATGTGTATTTATATGTATATGTATATGTATATATTCAAACACAAATAAAATAATAAAAAATTAAGATGAATAAATATATAAACTTAAAACTAAGTACATATATATGGGTATGAATATATACGCGAATATATTCCTACTCATATACATGTATAACTAGCTTACATATATTTGATCTTAATCAAATATATATATAATACACCGAGAGATATCCTTCTAGAGGCGCCTATTAGAGTTCGAGGTACATGATAAAAATAGGCGCCTCGAGAAGGATATCTCTCAGTGTATTATATATATTTGATTAAAAAAAATATATATGTAAGCTAGTAGCAGTCATGACGCAACATGGGAAACAATACAAAGTTCAAAATAGAACTATATAATATTATATTATTAATGTTTGTTGCAATAATATGTAATATTATTATTGCAATTATTATTATTATTTTCTATTTATTTGTGGAATAATATTATAGTATACTATTATTATTAATTTATATTGTTTTGATTATTATGATATTATTTTTATAATTTATTGAAAATAATATTCATAATATAAATTTGAAATATTTTAAATGTATTATATTATTAATTTAAATTATTTTTAGTTATAATATTTTTTTTATAGTTTTATTAGTAATATTATATTAATATAGCACTCGATAAGTATAATACTATTATATTCTTATTTTGAAACTGTAATATTGTTTTATAGTTATTAAGTGTATAATATCAGGACTAGGGTTTAAATCTTGGTTAGAGGTAGGGTTAGGATTATTGTTAGGGGTGGGACTATAGTTATAGATAAGATTATGATCATGATAGAATAACAATTATGATGGGCTTTAGGTGAAAATTATGGTTAGGGTTAGGACTAATATCATAGTCAAGTTTATGCTTAGGATTACAGTTAGGATTGGGGTAAGGGTTAGGATTGGGGTTAATCTTAATGATTGTAATTAGGGTTAAGGTTAAAGAGTATAATTATTAATTATAAATAAAATTAGGGTTAGGGTTAGAATTATAATTAGGATTAGGGCTAAGGTTAAGTTTGCAATCAAAGATAGTACATGATGATAGCTATAAGAGTTAGGGTTTGCGTTGGGATTAGGGTTGGGGCTAGAATAGGGTTAGGGTTAGGGTTATAATTATAATTAGTGATTATAATAAAAATTAGGGTTAGGGTTTAGGCTATAGTTATAATTAGGTAGGGTTATAATTATGATTAGGGTTAGGGTTATAGTTAGGATTATAAGGTTATATACAATTAATAATTAGATATAAGGTAAGGTTAAAGATTATAATTAATAATTAGATATAAAGTTAGGTTTTGGGGATAACGTCAAGCATAGGTTGGATTTACAATCAAGGTTAACGTTAATATGGTTGAAGTTCAAAATAGGGTTTAAATAGTAATTACAATTAAGGTGAATTTTAAGGTTAGGTTATTATAAGGGTTCAGTTACAGTTAGTGCTAGAGTTTAAGTATGGTTAGAATTAGGGTTGTTACTCAACTACATTATGGTTAGGGTTAAATTAGTAGTACATTTCAGTTAGGATTAGGGTTTGGGCTAGATTAGGGTTAAGATTAGAGTTCAATTAAGGTTAGGGTTAAGTCTAGGGCTAGGATTAAATTAGGGGTAGTATAAGGGTTAAGATTAGAATTATTATTACAGCTAATGATATAATTGCTTCAAGTGTTACGGTTACAATTAGTGTTGGGATTAGGATTAGGGCTAATCTTAGTGATTACAATTATTAATTGTAAATAAAATTAGGGTTAGGGTTAGGGTTATAATTATCATTAGGATTAGGATTAGGATTAGGATTAAGATTGCAATCAAAGATAGTACGTGATGATAGCTATAAGAGCTAGGGTTTGGGTTAGGATTAGGTTTCGAGATAGAAAAGGGTTAGGGTCAAGGTTAGAATTGTAATTAAGGTTGGGTTTAGGTTTTGGTTTAGATATATAGTTAGGTTTAGGGTTAAATATTATAATTATTAATTATGAATAATATTGAGGTTTTGATTATGATAATGATTAATATTAAGGTTTTGATTATGGAAATTTCTATAATGTGAGTGGATAAAAATAAAACATTATATTTATTCAATTTATATTAGCATTATTACAACAACAAATTTCAAGTTATTTGAATTTTGATTTTAGGATTAGTTAAAATGTGTAAAAATTGTAAAGATTTACAAAATATTAAACAATTAATATTAAAAATGAAATTCTTATCTATTGTGAGAATTATTATTATTATATTCATGAGATTTATCAATACAACCATTTTTGAATCATTTGAAAATTAAATTTATTGGTGGATAAAATGCATAAAATAAACCATCGAACACTTAATAGTCATAGTAAAGTATGTAATAGTAATTGAGAAAAAATTGAACATAATTTATTAAAACATTTCATAGGCATTAAAGTGAATTCGAAGATAATTCATTAAGAAACTGAGTTTACAATCCAAAATTGATTGCAATCATAATAGTTACAAAATTTAGTAGGCTCAATAATTGTCCATTAGTTTTTACACATTCCCTAACAGCACATAGTTCTCAGTTGGGCCATTATCTAACAACTACATAAAACTTCAATATTTAAGAAGTATTAAAGATTGGCCAAGAAGTAACTAAATGAACAACACTTCATTGTAATGATGTAAATACATAACAAATTCTTCAATGATGAGGATGGTATTTCGACCCTTGTT
The DNA here is from genome assembly GCF_030272615.1 of Cryptomeria japonica. Lineage (NCBI taxonomy): Eukaryota > Viridiplantae > Streptophyta > Pinopsida > Cupressales > Cupressaceae > Cryptomeria > Cryptomeria japonica. The sequence continues at coordinate 69,162 of NW_026729116.1, forward strand.
CTCATAATGATAGTGATATACTTCTTTTAAAGAATCTGGAAATTTTGGTGCTATTACGGAAACTTCCTTAACTTTTTTTGCAACATCTTCCATTTGCAATATTTCCAATTCTTCAACATCATCTATCATTAAGGCAGTATTTTCATATTCTTTGACAATTTTGTTGCAGTACTCTAAAATTGTTCTCGCACATTTGTCCATATGGCTCTCAATGAATTCATTTAAATTCACAGATACATTTGGGCTTGCAGCAACAATTTCTGATGCATTTTCAGAAACATCCATGTTTTGATTATTTGCTAAATATAAATAACATGAAATGGAAGTTAGTATTTTAGAATTATGAGAATAAAAATATCCATAAATAGTTACAACATAATATTAAAAAATATTGACATTTAGTAATAAAAAATATGCATAAAATAAACAATTGATCACTTAATAGTCATAGTAAAGTATGTAATAGTAATTGAGGAAAATTTGAAAATAATTTATTAAAACATTTCATAAGCATTAAAGCAAATTTGAACGTAATTCATTAAAAAATAGAGCTTACAATCCAAAATTTTAATTTTTATTACTCAATCCAAAATTGACTACAATCATAATAGTTACAAAATTTTGTAGACTCTCATTTAGGAGTCGCTATCACTTTGTCTGATGGATTCCTCTCAATAATGGAGAGAATTTAAATGGTGTTTGATAGGCTCAACAGTGGTTTGACCCTTCTTAGGTGGTTTCTCAAGGTCAGCTTTATTTTTGTTTCCAAGTTTCTTCCAAATGGATGCCTTTAATTTTGCTTTGCTAGCAGTTGTCGAAACATGTCTTTCTCTTCGAAGCCAATCAATTGCCTAAGCCATTGTCTTTGTATCTGAGGGAAATGAAAAACATCTATAGTCATGGTCAAGCCAAAGTTTCCAAAAGTTAACCCATAAGGGGTTTCAAACTTTCTTCTGAGGTGTTCGTCGCAACCACACCCTGTGAAGTAGGATAGTTATGTTAAGTTTCTACTTTACTTTTTTAGTGGCGAGACTAAGGTTCAGTGTCAAACTTGGTAGCTCTAATAGCATATGTAACATCCCAAAACACTTAATGGAAATTAAAAGAACAACTGATATGTATTTTTAAGAAAATAGTTTTTAACTAATATTCATTTTTTTGTTAAAATAAATAAAAATAAAGAAATGCAGTAGTTTTCTAAACTATTTAATAGGCATTGAATAAAAGTTGAACATGATGTATCACATAAACAAATAATATATGAACTCAATTTTCATTAAAGAAAAATCAAACAGAACATTTTGTATCAACCTCTAATGATTTATTTGATAATCATTAAAGAAAATTTTAACAAAACCATATTACATCAAATTTTCTTCTAAAAAAACCAATTTGTTTTCTTCATCCATTAGCTTCCTATTTTCTTAAGGACTCTTTACATAAATATTTGTTGAAGGTCCCATTGTAGTTGTGTCCATTGTCCTCCGATCCACTCTTGAGTAGAGCGTAGGTCAGTCTTAGGATAAGCTCTCATAATACAAGTATCAGGAAAGTATATTTGAAAGAGCTCCTTCCAATCAAAAGGTGATATGAATTTGTTCATAACAATACCCCTCCACTAACAATCAGTGTCAAGTGATTCTACTGCGAAGCCAGATGAGAGGTCGATGGACATCTGCTTGTATGGTGGAATGGGTCTCATATTTTTCAAATATACTTCCTCCAGCAGTACCTCCCCATTTGAACCCTCAGTAATGAATTTTTCATATTGAAAAAAAATTTATTCTTGTCATGACTGACATTGCCAAATGCAATGACAGTTCCTTCAAACCATGCTCCTCTGAATCCCTCCTCTTCACTACAGACCTCCACTTTCATTCCTACGCTTACCTCCATTTTTTGAGAAAATATGACTAACCAATTTGAGTCCAAAAAAATCATGATTACAGAAGTTACATAAGAGAAGCTTATGCATATAATGTATTAATTTTGATATATAATATTAATTTTAAATCACTATGATTTCAAACATTCACATAGTTAAAGGTAAAGAAAATTAGTATTGTTAGCCAAAAAGTTTGTTCACATAGTTCAAGTTTTGAAAAACATATCCATATATAATGAGATATAACATTGTAAGAAATAAATTGTACCAATGTTGACTTCTAATGCAACTAAAAATGAGTCATAATAGAAACATAGTAAAGTTCAAAATTTTACAAATACAATAATAAATCATTAACATTGTAAGAAATAACTTGTACCATTTTTTACTAATTTTTCCTCTAGATTTTGAAAAACATTTCTTAAAGATCAAAATAAGAAAGAACATTTTCCACAAAACACATTTAGGAAAAAAATTATTTATCTCTAATTGAATCTTATTTGAAGAAAAATATATTGCATCAAATTATCTTCTAAAAATTTGAGTCTATTTTCTTCAGCTTTCTGCTTGGAAAGTTGTTTGCCATTTTTCATTTTTAATAACGGTCATATGTGAATGGTGCCATTATTTGAAGACCTTCTAGAGACTTCACACGAGATACTGCAACAAATGTCAATCTTGTTCTTTCTCTTGGTCCTATATAAATTGTAGCTTTTGAAAGAGTCAACCCTTGAGAATTGTGTATTGTCAATGCCCATGCCAATCTTAATGGTAATTGAAGTGTCCTGCCCCTCTATATTGATGTTATTAAAATTGTATTTGTATGATGATCATCAAATGGAATTCCAAAATAATTGTCAAATTCAACCATCACATATGTAGGTGGTTTAGGTGGAGCACTTCTTGGTTGTAGACAATCTTTTGAATATACCCTAAAGCTCCATTTACAAGACCTGTATTTCTCCATACATTTGAAGTCAACATCACCCTTGAATTTTCGCTAATCAATAACTCTAGATCAAGTTCATCATCTAAACAATCTTCTATTGCATTAACACTTCCTACCTTTGTTGCAACACTGCATGCAACAAGATGCCTCAAGGAATACAACATTCTCTTGTTATGATTATGGACATTGTCATTAGTAGAGAACAAATGGATGAAATTGTCAAACTCCTCATTGGTTGCAACATTTAAATTAATAGGGATTCTCATCATAAGCAACTCCCAATCATCAATTACTGGGTTTGCATCTCTTAGATTTGTCAAAAGTTGATGAAATCTTTGTTGTTGGATATTTTCTCCATCTTGTTTGAATATTGTATCTAAAGTTACCACCGTTTTGAATTCCTCCCATAATAACTTTGCCCGTCTATTGCTGTCATATGCCGGTCTATCACTGACTGGAGGCAACTGGCCCAAATCTCTAACTAAAATCATAGATATACCTAATAACACATGTAATTTTTTTTTAAAATTATGTACTTATATTATATCAATTTTGTACAAATGATTTATATTAAATATTATATAAAATAGTTGTTATCAATAGTAATATTGGCATACCTGCAAAGCTTATGTTTGTGTTTAGTGGGAATGCCTGCCTAAGTCAAGAATCTTTATTTCCCAGCATGTTTTGACCAACCAAGCTCATTTCATCAATCAAAATGTATTTGATATGTGTCATTTCTTCTTGGAAACTTGTGAGTCTTGTTCCTTCTACTGGACAAAATTCTCTCACTGGGATTCTCAATTTTGAGTGAATTGTTGAGGCTCCTATATTGAAGGCAACAAATCCTATTGGTGCAAGTAATAGAAGAGAAGAATAACATGGCATTGCTTCATTTTGAAGAGCTTCACTAATGGTACCAATCAAATATGACTTCCCTATTCCTAGTGTTCCTTAAATTATCATGAACAAAGGCACCCCATTTTGATTACTATGATAGTGTGCCATAATTATTTTCTTTGCCTTTTTTTATTTATCACCAAGTGTTGTGTAGTTGATGCATTGTGGTATATCATCAAATATGAGACATCCATGATCCTTCATGTTTTTTATGAATTTGATTGCTTGAATTGTGTGCTCCCCTGATATTCACTAGACCAACATATCTATTTCAGAAACTTGAATATTTTGACCATTATGCAATATAGATATAATTTCCCACTCATGCTCTATGGTATTTCCTTGAAAAATTTCATTTTCTTCAATTTTAGAGTCACTACCATTTTCAACATTTTCTGCAATTGTTGTTCGCTGCACATGCCAAGCATTATAGTTGAATGACTGCCAATTTTCTACTATGGAGTTATTATCCTGACCAATATCCCTTTCTATGTCATGGAATGGCTTGTACAATAATACCTCTGAAAAATAGAAATCAATCCATTTATCAGACTTACGTGAAGGAATTGATACGAACCTAGGAAAAACTCTGACAATGGCTGCTCTTTCTCTTGGCTCCCATTTGTTGTCTCTCCTTCTTTTTGGATTATCTATCCATGCTCTACCTACGTAAATTAATGTGACACCTTCCATACAAATAGGTCTTGTTTTATATCCATCAATAAAAGATTTTGTTTGTTCATCATTGTTCTCTTCATTATTCATTGTTATAGGTTTGAAAACTTCAAGAGAGACATTTAGATTAACAAACCTTCTACTACTCTCCATCAATGGAAGCTCTAAAAGCTTGTGACATATCCCTTGTGATCCAATGTATGTTTCTATAACAGTTTATGTGAGGAGCCTTCTATATTCTTGTGCAGCTAAATCATTAGGGTTTTCCATGTCTAAAAGATGCATCGACATCTAGTGGTATGTTTCTGAGCTTTTCTTGGCCTTTTCTGCATACTTTGCAATGTACTTTATTACTGCATGTTTGGAAAGAACTAGCTGCCAATCTATATTTTCTCTCCATATTTGCAGTATGTGACGATTGTGTGAATTTACTCTGTCATCATTTCTTGCTGGTTTAAAATTTTTCTCACCGGTTTCTATGTCTTCATACAATTTTGATCCCCTCAAATTTAACGACCAAGGAGAATTATAGCTATAATTAATATCAACGAATCATACATATTATTTTCTTGACTAATATATAATTTTGATATATAAATATTACTTGATTAAATAATTACCTACAAACCATCCTTCCTTATTTTTTTCATAGGCACGCACCCTCCTTACAAATTGTGTGTCGTTCTACACAATTTAATATATCTTCATAATCACGATCAATATCCATGTTTGCAAGTTCTGTTGTATTTTGAGACATGGATGTTGCAGATAATTTTGGAATGCCTACAATTGGAAACAAAAGAACTTACATATGAGTTTTATCGTTAATTATATAAATAGTTAGTTTAATGTAATATTATAGATATGCATGTCTAAATATTTATTGAACATGCCCATATATTCCTTTGATGTGGATCTTCTCTGGGATTTCATGCATGAATGATAGAATAAAAATATCTCTCAGCACTTTTTCATTCTTCCTCATTTGACCAATCAATGTTGTCCAAATTTGGAGCTTCATTGATCCATAAAAGTCTCTACACATGTGGTAAACCTCTATGTTTCCACTCATATCTATACCAATAATCTTTGACATTCATTCCTTTTTATAAAATCTCTTTTCTAAATATTGTATGTCTTAAATGCATGTAATGTATGACTATATGAGGATAATCAATAACATTCTGATTTCTCCAATTTTAAGCTTCTCGTGAAGTAGTCAGGGATGTTCCTAGCATTAATGCATGCAAATCAGGCTAGTACATATCTGCTGCACTTAGAGTGAAGAATATTCTAGGAGTGCCAATTTGGTGAAGCATGTCTATCAATTTTGCACGAATTTCAGCCCAGTATGATTTGGTACCCCTTAAAGTAGTTCCAAACCGCATCAAGCTATCAGCTAAATTAGATTGTGGCATGTTCTCCATATGCTGACTTAGCTCATTGATGGTGATAGGCATGTCTTGTAAATTTCTTTTTGCGAACACTGTAGATGAATTTTATGCACGGAGTCTCATTATCATGTTCATCATAAAATATCCAAATCTTGGATGTTTACCAAAATGCTGATCCCTATACCACAACAGATGCTTGACAAATTCATGCAAGTGCACTCACCTCATTCTTGGTTCTAACCAATCACATCTACCATCAGGAAATAGTGTTGGAAATGCCATATCAAGTAACCCTAATGTGACATATTCATTGATTGGAGATGCACCAATGTTTGGCCAATCAATTAACGTTGTTGGATTTGCATCAGGATTATTAACCCATGCACAAATTAATTCCATTTCTCTTTGGGCATTAGGTGGTCTCAAAAGCATTGACTTTGTGTGCTCAACTATATTACCTTCATCAATCTCCATGACAGGACCCACAAATATGATTTCATTTACATCTAAGTCAAATTCGAGCTACACCGTTTTCAATTTGTTGAATATATTTTCATCAGAATTTCTTGGCAGCTCATTGAGAGCATTTTGATCTATTATGACATTTGAGTAAAATTTTTCATGCTCTACTTTGTATTTGAGTGCTTTATACACATGATCCCTATTGACTGTAAAGTGATAATTTGTGCCACGTTGATCCCTTCTTCTAACAATAATAATTGGCAAATTCTCTATCAAATGTGGCAAAACATTTGAAACTTGCTCCATATTTTGGGGAAAACTAATAGTATGTCCCTTGTATTTATATTAATCACCTATTGCATGTGTAACTTGCAATATTGGGTTGACACATGCAATTAACATCTTCTCCACTTGAGTCAATTTTGCAAGGTCCTTTGGTTGTGGGCTAGGATCCATATTATTTGAAGATGAAAACCTATGATTCCCTCTCTCTTGGCGACATCTATTGCATATGGGACCTTTAGACCTCCGAGATAATTTGATTCCAAGATAAGATTCTTGACAAACATAAGACATGTTTGGGGTTCTAAATCTGTCCAAATGATGCCTAAACTGAATTTGGAATCTTCTAAAATCACATCGAAGAGAACCATTTGGGTTTGACATGTTTTTTAAACTACCTTGAACACGTACATTCATCTCTAATTGATGCCCATGTTGTGGTGTTTCCAGTACACATTCTATTGTTGTTGAATTTTAATTTTAAACATTGAACTCAATATTTCCATCAAATGGATGATTTTGTCTCTCACTTTGTTGGGGATTGACTTGTCTTTCTTCTGTTTGAGAATGAGAGATTTGATCGAATGTTCTTTGATGTCTACTTCTCTACAAATTTGCACCATCTCTATTTTCAATTTTTAGTTGTTCCATTGTTATTGTTGCCCTTCTTCTAGCATATCTTTGTCTTTTGGCTTCATTGCGTCTTCTTCTTTGTTCTTCTATTTGAACATATGTCATTTGTTCTAGTTGTTGTCTACAATACTCTCTCTGATATTGTCTTTGATATTCTTTTCTTTCCTCCTCTGATTCAAAATTTAATCTCGGTCGCACCATAGCTACTACTGACGATTCTGAATTTTGTCTTGGTCCCTCCATAGCTGGCATCAAAGGAATTTGAAGTTAACAAACTAAATAGACTTTATTTTATTATTACCTAATACATTCTAATCATCAAGATCCCTCAAAGGGCAAGATAAGAGAGAATAATGGTAGATTGTAGGTTAATTTCTTTTTTCTTTTTACTTTCATGTATTTATTTTAAAAATTGTAATCATATCCATCTTTTGTTTTCGTCGCACCATAGCTGGTATCAAATAATTTTAATGTCAACAAACTAAATAGACTTGCTTCCTTATTACATAGCACTTTCTGATCATCAAGATCCGTCTAATAGCAAGATGAGAGCATACAGTACTAGATGAAAGGTTAGCAATTGTAATATTGAGTGAAATCCACGTAACTAAGAAATTTATTTATTTATTTTACTTTCATATGTTTATATACAAATTTGAAATTGCATCCATCTAGTGGCATTGCCCTCCAAATAATAAATAATCATTTACATTCATCTGGTGGCATTGCCCTCCAGATAATAAATAATCATTTACATTCATCTAGCGGCATTGCCTTCTAGAAAACAAATATTTTCATTTGCATCCATTTGGTGGCATTGCCTTCTAGATAAGAAATAAGAAAAAAATTTACTATTACATATTTATTTGGAAAAGTGCATGTATATCCATCTGGTGGTAGTGCCTTCCAAATAAAAAATATACATTGTACTTTAATATATTCATTGCCTTGCAAATTTAGAATAAACATTCATATTATAATTGACATAGCTTACAGATTGACTAAATTTAAAGCACAAAATGAATAACTAAAAAGAGATGTGCAGTAAATAGTTCTACAAATTCAAATCTAAATAAACATTCCTTAATGAATTATTGAAATAGATGTATTAATATTAGTAGAGAACTAATATTAATACCATTAAATTCCCATTAGTAAATAATCTAATATTTACTTGGATAGAAACAAATACTCTTAAAAAGTAATATTCTAATACTTAATACATACATGGTTGATGTAGGCTATTGATACACTTCAGTCATAATGAAGCGTGCTACAAATTGTGTCTCAAGTTGCATAGATTTCCTACCAAAAATATTTAAATTAGAAAGGAAACAATTATACAAAAAAAAAATTCTCTATATATTTATCTCTTCTATCTCTTTGTATCCCTCTCCTCTCTCTTTATTTGTATATCCTTCTCTATCTCTATTTTCATATGTGTAGACATCTCTCTCCTTATTGGTAATGAATCTTTATTACCTTTCTAATTTATATGTTTTTGTTTTAGCTATATTGGGATCTTAGTTCTTGATGAGGTGTGTGCAGTATATTTTCCCTATGACTTTTGCTGCTATGGAGGGAGGGGGAGAAGGTGAGAGAGATGTGTGAGAGAGAGATAGAGACTATGAGAGCTAGATATGGGAGAGAAGTGGAGAGAGAGACATGGTTAGAAAAAGAGAGAGAGGTTAATTAAGAGGAGGCAAGGGGAAAAGGGAAGAATCGACAAATGGAGAGGGAAAGAGAGATTAGAGAAAGAGAGGGTTATTGGGTGGAAGATAGAATGTGTGTGTGTGTGTGTGTTATTGGGTATCTAAGATTAGAGAAAGAGAGGGTTATTGGGAGAGAGAGAGAGAGAGAGAGAGAGTTGGGGATAATTACTTATTTAATGTTTCAAGTATTTTGAGATGATTATTACACAAAAATCATGAAAGAGGGAATTCATAAGAAAGAGTTGTGAGATTTTGATGTTTCAAAATTGAAGGATGAATTTAAATCAATTATAATTATTTTTACATAAAAAAATATAGAAACACTACCTATTTCATAGTGTAGAACTCTAAATCACCTTTCTAACACCTGTAAAAAAATAAAATTTTGATATAAAATGTAAAAGTTATGCCCATTTTACTAAAATGTGATTTTATAATTTTTCTAAAACGGATATCCGATTTGGTTTCCAAAATGGATATCTGATTTTCTTTCCAAAATGGATATCTGATTTTGTTTCCAAAATGTTTTAATAGTTGTCATTATATGTTAATTTAATGTTTCAAAGTTAAGCAACTACTTATAATATGATACTTGACCTTGTTTTAATTGTTATGATCAATTTAGAAGAGAATCACATAACTCTAACTAATTCTTCAAGTCAAGTATAAAAACTTAAAAGTTATATCATACTTCTACTTTTACATTAAAAACTTTCATAATTCTCTCTATTTAAATGCATTCTAATAATTTTTGTTACCCTTGCAGATGACTCAACTTTAATTGATTTCCACCAAAAGATCTCTATTGTGAAGAAATATGATATACTTGCCAGTTTCACTTTGGTGATTATCTTATTACTGTTTTTCAGTTTGTCATGAATCTTTCATAAACTTAATATGTTTCAAAGTATTTAGTTATAATAATCATTTTGAATTGTTGTTTGCCTTGTAATAAGATTTGGACTCTATCTTAATAAAAATATAAAAAATCATTTTGAAAATTATTCTGACTGTTAATTTCAGAGAATCTAAACATAATAATATTTTTTACTTTTATGAAAATAATATTTCTAATTTTGATCTTAAAGTACTCTAAAATTTCAAACAACAATATTGCTCTTTTATTTATTACTATTCTATGTAGTTTCATTTTCTGTTAATCTTTTGTTTCCATTTATACACCATCTGAACTTGAAGTATTTGTATTCATGCTATAACAATGATCTTCAGCTAATATTTTTAAAAGAGATTTTGCTGAGATGAGACTCTCTTTACAGTCTACCGAAGCTGGTCTGTTCTAAATTCTAATATTTAAAGACTCAAAACTGATTTTCTAGTTAAGAAGTGTTTTCTATTTGTGTCTTTATACAATAATATTTTATGTTTGATTCCTTTGGTTCAACACTTAATATGTCAACTTTATAATTCAAACAATAGTCTCTGTAAGTACATGTGTACTTTTACCTTGCATGATTTTATATTATACAACTCAAATGAGATTATATTAATTGTGGAGAAAAAGGATTTCATATCAATGTAAATATCTATTTGATATTACAATTTACTATCATTTCTTGTACACTTTTTCTATGGACCTGCCTAATAGTAGCATGAAAGATGCAATGGCTATGCTAGGTTGAGTACCAATGTTGAAGGAAATGTCAATGTTACATGCACTTGTCTACAGGGGTTCAGGCCCAAAAACAACCATGCTTGGGATTCTCAAGAATATTGGTTAAGTGGTTGTGTTTGCCGAAGTCCATTGCAGTGCTCTCTCACTAATTCTACCGACGGTTGCTTGGAAGTGAAGAGCAAGAACTTGCCCGATGATAAAGCCATTCCATAAAGCAACGATCTAACTCTAAATGGATGACAACATGCCTACCTAAATAACTGCTCGTGCATGGCCTTTTGGCTTAGTAGCTCATCGACCTGCCCTCAAGATATATAGGGGTTGCTTTGATTACTATCCTACTATGTAGGATAACCTGGAGTTCTCAAAACTATAGTTGTTGCTCCTATAGATATGGTCAAGTGATTTCGAAACAACCCATTGAAACTTATAAATTATCTGGTAGACATGCATGCAAAATATGAAATCATAGAGATAGCTATAGAATAGACACAATTTTTCAATTCTTAGCTATGTTGAGAGAAAGCCTTCCGCCATACATGCCCGTTTCCAAAGTAGACTGCTAACATGATGCCAACCTTATCAATGCAACCTGTATTCCGATCTGCATCCAAAATGCAAACAAATTATTCTCAGCATACATAGAATGCAATGAAAACAAATTATTCTTAGAATACAGAGGATCTCCTCACCTGTATTTGATCTGCTCTTGTTTCAAATGGAATGGGTAAGATTCGATTGCAGAGAAAATAAATTTCCTTTATTGCTTTCTTACTTCCAATTTCCTTTATTGTTTTCTTCCTTCCAATCGTTGCACAACTGTTGCATGTCATCATTGCATGTAACTGCTAGACCTTTGACGTTACATTTCGAATCATGTCTTTGGTCCATGAAGCTGGAGACGGTGCTTGGTCCACATAGCTACAGGCGATCATGAATCCGTTTTCTTTACGGTTTACATAGAATATTCTCGTTTTATTCTATCCTTTACTCCCCTTGATGCGACTATATAGGAACGCCTCTCGGCATAAAAATAAGACAAAAATATTAAAAAAGAGAGAAAATGAAAAAAACACATAAAAGAAGAGCAAGCAAATAATAGAAGAAAGTAAGACAAAACAAAGGAAAAAGAAAAAGAAAATATATATATGTATGTATGTATGTATGTATGTATATGCATATATTTGTGTGTGTGTGTATGTATATATATGTATATATACAGATACACATACACATATACAGATACATATACATATACATACATACATACATACATACATATAGATATATATATATACATCTCTTTATATGTATATGTATATGTATATGTATATATATCTATATGTATATCTATGAATGTATATATATGTATATATGTATATACATATAGATATGTATATATATATATATACATAGATATACATATACATATACATATACATATATATATATATATATATATATATATATATATATATATATATATATATATATATATATATATATAGACACACACACATATATATATATATACATATATATATATATACATATATATGTATATATATGTATATATATACATATATACATATACATATACATATAGATATACATATGTATATCTATATGTATACGTATATGTATATGTATATCTGTATATATACATACATATGTATATATATGTATATATATACATATGTATGTATATATATACATATGTATATATACAGATATACATATACATATACATATACATCTACATACACATGTACATGTACATGTATATGTACATGTACACATATGTACATGTACATATACACATATGTATACGTATATGTATATGTACATGTACACATATGTACATGTACATGTACATGTATATGTATGTGTGTGTGTGTGCGCGCGCGCGTGCACTAGGATTTGGGTTTCCTCCAAGCAAATATGGTTTTTGGTTGAAGAAGAAGCTCAGCCAGGGATGATTTATTTCATATTAGTATCATATGCAAGATGCCAAAAGTAAATGTTAGATTTCTTAAAGATGTTTAATCAAAGATATTTTGACCTAGCAGCAAGATTACTGGAAACATCAGATGGATCATTGAGTCAAGATGTAAAACAAGGAATGAAGAGAACTCTATTTTGTTTCTAGTGTATCAGATTCTGAAACTTTACCTAACTTTATGCTTTTGTTTCCTACTCATTGCGATGCATTTAGAAGTGATACTAATGATATTATTTGGAGAAAGAACATAAACTTTGACCTTTCATTATCTTTTTGGGCTCAAGTAGCTATCTTTGAAAAATAAACGCAGAGATGCCAAAATTGAAACTAATATGGAAGATGAAGACTACAAATTCTTTCTTGAAAACATTATTAAGGATGATGTATCCTATGATTTTTAGTTGAAAAAGACACAAGACGGAGGTGAAGCATTTATCAAGTGTGAAGAAGAAGAAGATGGACAAAGGATGCATCAATCTTTGGGTGTTAATATTTTTTAGCATATACCTGGACATAATAAACATAAATAATCATAAAACAAACCAAAAGAATGTGCAAAATATGATGGTATTTGTCTAATAAAACAAGAAGTTCTATGATAGTCCAAACAACGTGACACATTACTTTCTTTCTAGCACCTCAATATAAATCATGCATTACATTTTTTCTATTATTATCATTTTGTCAAATGCTTATGAAATCAATGTTGATGGTTTAATTTTTATTTTTATTTTGGTTTTTGATGGAGAAGCTCACAACAATCAGAAGCTCCATGATGCAACAACTAAAGAGCTTACAATGCTATTCCCATACTTATAGTGTTTGAGGCAATTTCTATTTTTTTGCGTTCTGCAATTGACTCGTTAATTGCCTTTCATTAAAAAACATTTGATACCATGCTTAGATTTTGTAAACATTTTATAGTAATTTTGAATACTAGTTGTTAGCAAGCTACAAGCTACAATGGGTTGTCATATTTGTGCCAATAGCATTCTATTTTGAATGTAGTTTTTCTATGTTAAGTAGTTATAAAGTTTCTCTTAGCTACCTTTCTTGTGCAAATATCAATTGCCAAATATTTATAAACTTATATTACATAAATAGAAAGAACTTTTCTTTCTTTAAGATGGTTTTATTGAATTTTTTCAAGGCATAAGCATTTATACAAAATTAGATTTAGACTATAAATAAGATACTATGTCAAATTTTAACTAATAGAAAAACAAGTTTAATCATTTGACTTCCATTGATTGTTTTTAATCATTATTAATTTTTATTTATAATTAAGTCTATTTTGATTGAATGTTTTAGTACAATTGTGCAATCTTTTGAAGCTTGGCCATGATAATGGTTTAACTCATTTGTTTACTGTATGCTTATATAAATCTAGCACATTCTTTCATCACATATTTTTAATAACTTGTGCCTATTAAGGATAGCATGAGCATGAATGATAAGTTCTCATGATTTATCTTTTACACTTGTTATCTATGTTGATTATATGCATAATAAGTCCTACCTTTCTTAATACTCCATCCTCTCGTAGATTAGCTTGAAGTCAACACGTTCTATTGCAATAACTTAATGTACATCCTAATTCTATATATGTGATACTATCATAGTTTTTTAAACACATTCTCATCACCTTACCTCTTGTTAGAACATAAAGACCTAAAAAACTATCACAAAACCACATAACATCAATTGTTAAGCTCCTTATGAAATCTAAACATGAAGCAATTCTTTATTCTCAAAAGAAACAATAACTCACTAGTTCTTAGCAAATGACAGGGACTCCATTGTATCACACCTCTTGTTTTATGTTGGATTCTTTAATTGAAAATTATTATTATTTTATAAAGGAAAACGTTATTGTATTTTATTATTATTGTTGTTAACGTTATTATTTATTGGCCGACCAATAATTTCAATGAAATGCCTCGTTAAACTCACGACGGAAGAACTTAAATTCTTTGTTCGTACTCGTATTTCGTTTCACACTTTTCAAGACAAAAAGCCACCTTAGTATTATCAACATTTTATTTATTTATTACACACTAGAGTAGTATAAATTGATGGCCTGTTTCATTACATTCTGAGATACAGTAAAAAAACATTACTAACCTTTTGATGGCAAGTACAGTCATAACCCATCTTCTGTTTCCCTTGGCTTTTCTCGTTATCCTTTTCTCCACAGCTGCTTCTCGTCAATTGAATGAAAAGGTAATATCTTAACTCTTCTTCGATAGTAAATAACTTCATCTCCCTCTGTTTGGATTGCTACTGACTGAACATTTTATTCTCTGTCAAATCAGCTTTATATAGTGTACATGGGTGATGTTCCATCCCCAGATATACAAGATTACTCCCAAACAGCAGCAACTGCATCTCACCTCTCATTGCTTCACTCTCTACATGGAAGGTTATTACATAGTTCTTTCTTCTTGTATGCTTCACTCTCTACATGGAAGGAGAAATATTTTTCTAATTTTGTTTTTGTAATATTCTTGTTAAGCTATGAGGCAGCACAGGAATCTTTTGTTCATAGCTATTGGAAAAGCTTTAACGGATTTGCAGCTTGGCTTTCCTCATCTCATGCCCAACACCTCTCAAGTAAGATTACCCCAAAAATGGATGCTGTATTTAACAGTGTGCTCTGTAGGAATTTTTAGAATGGTGTCGAGATGAATTATAATGATAATGGGATGAATTGCTTATGAATTGGAAATTTAAAATACCCAATATATGCTGAGAAGGATATTGCATCTTAATTAGAAATTTGGCAACCAGGATATTAGTAGTAGTTACTAGAAATTCGTCTTTGTTTTCCAAATGTATTATCATTTTATTTTCAAATAATGAGTTGAAAGTCTTGTTTGTGAATTACAGACACAGATGGCATAGTTTCGGTCTTTGAAAGCAAAAAGGCCAAACCCTTAACAAGTAGATCATGGGATTTTGTGGGACTCCCTCTGTCTCAGCAAACCAATGATTTGGAGTATCAAAGTGACGTAATTGTTGGCGTTCTAGATACAGGTATAACAAAAAATAATAGAGGCTTCATTGGTAGCATAGAACAGACACTAAAATGGTTTCACAAGATTCTCAAAGTAATTCTGAAGAAATATCTCTTACGCAATTTGAGTGCAGGGGTATGGCCAGAATCGGAAAGTTTCGATGACAAGGGATTGGGTCCCATTCCCTCAAAATGGAAGGGAGTGTGCCAGACAACACCCGACTTCAAATCCTGCAATAAGTACTAGAACATTCATTCGTGCTACTTCTGGAACTAAATCCTTTTACCATCAAGAAATGATGTAGAAAATAATTATTTTTGAGATTTTATCGTGGTGACAAATGTATTTAATTATTTCCCAGGAAAATAATAGGTGCAAGCTTTTATAATAAAGGCTCTGGATCTGAACCAGAGGCTGGTGAGTTCATCTCTCCAAGAGATTCAGATGGCCATGGAACACACACTGCCTCCACAGCGGCTGGAAGCATTGTCAAAAATGCCAGCCTTTTTGGATTTGCCCAAGGAGACGCGCGTGGAGGAGTACCTGGCGCAAGGATTGCTATATACAAGGTTTGCTTTTCAGATTGCAGTGACGTAGATATTCTTGCCGCATTTGATGATGCAATCCATGATGGTGTGGATATTATTTCTGTTTCGATTGGTTATTCAAATGGAGGATTCCTTCCCCCACTTAACTACTTTGAAGATAGCATTGCAATTGGAGCATTCCATGCAATGAAGAGAGGAATCTTAACATCAAATGCTGCTTGTAACGATGGATCTGTGGGAACTGTTTGCAATTATTCCCCTTGGTCCTTGACAGTGGCTGCAAGCAGCATTGATCGCCAATTCAAATCACAACTTAATTTGGGAAATCAAACGTCCTTCGAGGTAAATCAAATATCATTGTCATCCACTCATATTAAGTGATCAAAATTCTAATGAGTTGAGTTTAATGGTGTGATAGGGGCGTGCTATAAATACATTCACAATGGAGCAGCCTTGGTATCCTTTAGTATATGGAGGAGACGCTACTAATGTTTCTGGCGGATTTTCATCACAGGACTCAAGGTGAAATGCAGAACATCATCACATGAATTTGATAATGAATTACTTTTTTAAATTACATTTGCTCATTTGTTGAAATCAAAGCTCGCCATTTGTATGATTATGAATATGGTCAGTGGTTGCAAGTTATATTCCCTGGATCGCAGCTTAGTTGAAGGAAAAATAGTACTTTGCTACTTAGCAGACCCATATGATCTGCCCGATGGTGGAGTGTATGTCTCTGGAGGGGCAGGTGCCATAATAATGTACGATCCAATGAATGATACAGCTTCCTCGTTCATCGTCCCAGCTACACTTATATTTAACAAAGAGGGAGAGGTTATCAGATCTTACATCAACTCCACAAGGTAAATGCATGAATGAAATGAATTACTTTTTCCCCATAAAAATTGCGTTTGATGGAGTAGAAAGTCATCTAGGACTTCTAGTAATTGAATTAGACCACAATCCAACAAATTCATGAACGGCACTACCTAATAGGCACAATCTATTGGGTTGTGGTCTAATTTATTTACTAGACGCCCCTTCGAGATATAATATTGTTTTACTCTAAAATTGGTTAAAACGTTTGATTGCCTATTCAAGATCAATAAAAAATGAAACAAATTCTGACATTCAGAAACATTAAATCTATGGTACAACAAAAGAAGCTGAAATCAAAAGCCTTTATTATATGAGTGTAAAAGAGCCCTAAAGTGGACAGTTCAATAACAAAATGAAAATTGAATATGAAATTTCAAAAAAAGAAAAAAACCAAACTTTAAGACACTGCTTATGTTTTAATTCCAATACATTTCATTAGCTCTCCAACGGCAAGCATAGAAAAAGGTGTGGTTCGGAATGATTTACCTGCACCTATAGTGGCTTCATTCTCATCAAAAGGTCCCAACCAAATCACACCAAATCTTTTGAAGGTGAGAAAACTAAAATATCTGAATGGTATTTGAAAATTGATCTTAATTAACAATTAAACTTGACATATATATCAGTGGCTCACTCTCAAAAAAAAAACAAAAAAAAACATTTAAACTAATCCATTTATATCATATTTCCTTGACAGCCTGACATCACCGCACCCGGTGTAGATATTCTAGCAGCTTGGTCAAAAGCTGCACCAATGACCACAAGTCCTTTGGACAAAAGAGTTGTGGATTTTAACATAGTTTCTGGAACATCCATGGCATGCCCTCATGCCACAGGAGCAGCGGCCTATGTCAAGTCATTTCATCCTGACTGGTCTCCTGCTGCTATCAAATCTGCTCTCATGACCACAGGTGGGTATCCATTTCATAACCCAAAAATTGTATATAATCTTATTTCTTTCTTATCTATGCTCACAATTTAATTTGTGATTCAGCATCTACATTCGATGCAACATTAGAGGGCAATCGTGCTGGGGAATTAGGATATGGTTCAGGGCAGATTAACCCCCTCAAGGCCATCAATCCGGGGCTTGTGTATGAAGCTGACGCAAAATCCTATATCAATATGCTATGTAGCCAAGGATACAATGAAACATCTTTACGTTTGTTGACAGGAGAATCTGTCACTTGTTCTTCAAAATTATCTGAAAATGGAGTATGGGAACTTAACTATCCTTCCATGATGATTGTTAGGGATGTAAGTGAGCCCATTTTTGTTCAATTTCCAAGAACAGTTACAAATGTAGGACCTCCAAAAGCTACTTACCAAGCCAAATTAGATGCGCCCCTTGGAATGAACGTGACAGTGGAACCAGATACACTCTCTTTCACGTCCTCCAATCAGAAGATGTCATACAATGTGAAAATTGAAAGTCGGGTTGTACCAGATGATTATGCTTTACTATCAGGTGCACTGACTTGGAGCTCTGGCAATTACAGTGTGCGCAGCCCCATTGTTGTATATTATGTGAAACAGTAAGATAATTATGGCATCTATGGGCAATTAAATTGTCTTAGGACGTAGGTGCATTTTATGAAAGCAGGGTTTGTTTTCCAATGTCCTCGTAAAGGGTTGGAGGGTGTTTATTTTGTTAATATATTAGATTTTTATTGTGGACATTCAAGTATAACCTTTCAAGTTGTAATTTTTTCTTTTTACAGATTACTTAATCTTTTTAGTTTTCATGTGATTTTAAAAAAAAGTAGATTTTATGTTGTGATATTTTATCTTTGGATAAATAGTTTTTAAAGTATATGTTAAAAAGGAGCTTATATTGATTTCATGTTAGTATGAAAAACAGACTGTATTGATCTTATATTATTGTTTAAATAAATATATTTGTAAATTTGTAAATTGCACATTAAAAACATAATATTAGTATTAAACAAAGATTACATATAAAATAAACTTCTTAATAATGATAAAATTTTCTAAAATCTATTTTCTATGTTTTTAGTCATTGATAATTAGACATGCAATGAAGAACAATTCATATAATATAATATTAATTGGATATAAATTCAAAAGATGAACTAATTTTTAATTTTTAATTTACTTGATTTCATCTTGAAAATGTATTGATGGCAGTACACATGTTAATTTAATTGAACATGCACGATGACAAGATTGCTTTTCTTGATAATGTCAAGATTGATTTCTGGTTACCACTACCACACGGTTATCTCATAATGTGTATTTAGCAGTACCGATACATTTTAAAATACCCTTCGTTCAATGGTTCTAGTAAATTACATAAGTAGCATTGAGAGATTAGAAAAACTCTATCATTGTAGATCATGTAAAGTACACTACTGGTAATTAGTAATTAATTTAAATGTTATAAAAAATCACTTATTTTTACAAAGAAGTGATTTCTTTTCTATTTTCTTTTTTTAATTCATCTTTTTAAGGATTATAATCTTTACATATTGGTTTCTTTCTAACATTATTATAAATCATAAGTACATAGGCATATATAATCGATTGGACATAAATAATCATTGTTTTGAATTATAATCATATGATTTATTGGTTAATAGTTCTTACAAATACGTGATTGAGTATTGTTGTCTATGTATTCTCCATATCTCCATATCACCAGATGTTATAGTTTGATATATATCATAGGTCTATTTTTGTATGAATTCTCTCAGCTACAGATCTATTAGATTTTGAGTTTGTATCTAGCAGTCAATGTATGGAGCTGTAAGAGGATGTAAGAGCAACAAAATGTGATGGCAACTTTGAAGAAGCTGAAGTTCAGATTGTTAATGTAATTTTTGAATCTAACGAATCTATAAAACTTTATGTGTGTTTTCTTCCTATTTTGTACCCCTTTTTTCCTACATGTGGTATCAAAGCTTGGTTGGTTGTATTTGTTGGGAGTAAAGGATCATTGATAGTTGCTCCAAGTTGTTTTCTACAAGGATCGTGGGCATTAGAGGAGGAAAATTTTCTATTGTTAATGTAGCCATCAGCCAAAAGAAGATTACAGCTAAAAGGAAAGGTTGCTAGTCAAAGATTGAGAAGGTGCACAAAATTGTCAAGTGTGTGAGCAAGGTAAGTTTTTTTTTTGTTTCAATGGGAAAAGCTGATAGAGTAAACAAAGAGAAAACAAATTATTTGGAAGAAGAATTGAAGGAATGTAAGAAAAGAATTTGATAATGCTTTTAAAAGAGATAATTATAAAAATGTAAACTTTCTTTTGCATGATAATTGTGAGCTTGAAATTTTCTGAAGAAAGTAAAAGAGGAAAATGAAGAGAAGAAAAATTAATGTTGTTTAATGAGTTGGAAGAGAAATTGAAGAAAGTAGAAGAGGAGAATAGTCTATACAACAAGGAAATATCAAAATTAAATGAAGAGAATGAATGTTTAAAGTCAAAAGCATTGGGCCACGACACTTCATATAGTACAAAATATTCGTGTTCATCATTTGATAAGTGTAATTTTATTAAAGTCATTGTGATAAAGATAAGCATGTTAATGAGTCTGAAAATATTGTCAGAAGTGATGAGATTAACAAAAGTTGTTTTCAAAAATTTGGTTTGAATATTATGGAGAAAATGGATTATAAAGGTAAAGGATTGGGAAAACATGAAAAAGGAATCAAAGAGCTCATTCAACCAATAGAGATGCCAAAATATGAAGGGCTTGGATATAGAAAAGGTGAATTGATGTTCAACATGATATATGTTTAAACAAATCACCAAAAAAAGAAATAAATCCAGTGTTCTCTTGCAACAAAGAAAGTCACATTAAAGACATGTGTTGGGATCTACATCCTTGTAAAATTTGTGGTTTAAGAAATCATTCTAAAAAAATGTGTTGGAACAAAGAATGGAAGAACATGAACCTATGACAGCGTGTATAAAAATGGATTGTGGATGGACCTATGGATCTGGTTGGGAAGAGCTTACAAGTATGTTCAAAAGGTTGTACAAATGTTCATATGTGAAGACTAATAGAAGTCATGAAAGGTTTGGATGTTAAAAAAAAATAACAAGTGTTTTCAGTAAAAATAAATTATTGTCTAGCAAGACATTTACAGATTGTGAAGATATAGAAAGTTCCCGGTTGATATTTTGAATATTTGAGATTGTTGCGGTAGGGAGAGAATCCAAATGAATGGTATCATTATTAAGAGTTGGAAATGGTTTAAAGGAAAGATTTCAAAGTCTAAATAATTGATTTGGAAAGGGACACAAGAAGACAATAGTCTAGAGAAAATAAATTTGTGAATGTCGCAACATTTATGGTAGTTGTGATTAAGGGGGAGTGTTAGAGATAGTAATCTCAACTACCCCAACCATGTAGTCAGCTCTGTATCATCAGTTTGCAAGCATATCTACAACATTAAAGACAAGGATTCAAGTAGATCTTCAGTTGGATTTGCATTCTAAAAAACATTATTTTAGATGCAAGATTCTATATGTTTCTTCCAACTATCTCCAGCTTCCCGAAATATTTAAAGACCTCCATAAAAAGAGGCACTTGTAACCAATCTATAACCAATGAATAAAGATTTGGCTTTCATTTTGTATTTTGATTGCCCTATTTTGTTATGCTTTGTTTGTTATCTACTCCCCTGTTCCATCAAGTCTTCCTTGATTTTGGTAGAGTCGTGTATTAGAATAAAGTTTTAAAATGAAGTTTCATGTAATTTCAACTAAATTTATTAAAAGTTAGAGTTTTATTTTCATGTTATAAATGTTTTTTTTTAAATTTATTTCTCATCAAATAAAGCTATTTAAAGTAATTTCTCTTTTAAAGTACTTTTTATAATCTTAAAATTTAACTTTCAAGTTATTTTTTTAAGCTTTGAAAATAAAATTTGTAATTAGATTTTTTAAAATAAAAATTCTTTAAATTCTTTCAATTTTCATTCATTTGTATTTATTTAACATGTTATGTTTTATTTTTTTTGAAAATTACATTTTGAAGTTTTTAAAACTAAAACAATATAGTTTATATTTAAAAGATTCTTAAATTAAGGGTGTGTCATTTAAAGTCTTTTAAATAAAGGTTTTTTAATTTTAATCATCATAATTTCATATACACATTTTTTCAATGTGAGTTTTAAAAATATATATCTAGTTTTAATTCAAAATTTATAAAATAGCGAAAAAGATATTTTAAATAGAAAGGTATAATATTTCACTCTTGTTTAAGCAAAGGGGGTATTTTTTTCCTTTCCAACTAACCTCTTTGGTTCAGTATTTTGTAATGATATAAATATAAATTTAAATTTATGCTAAATTATAATTTATTCAAGTATTATGCGTCCTCTCAAAATATTGCCTTAATGAGTATTTGATTTCAATGATTGGCATGACATGCTAACAATATTTTCTTGATGCGAAAATTCTAATATGGTATTATACCATGTAGATTTGTATGCACTTTGATGCATGTTTTGGTAAGATGTGTTAGGATCCCTTTCTACAAGGTTAACCATGGAGGGCACTTTAGCTGCACCTCATTCATTGTAACCTTTTTGGGACCCACAAAGAATACCTCCATTCAAATCATGGTATGCACTAACATTTGGTGATGATTATGAACTTGGATCTCTTTTCTTCATGGTAAGGATCAAGTTATTGATTTTTTTTGCAAATTTATTATATATATTGAAAGGAAATATGGTTCTAAACTCATAATTCTTCTAAGTTGATCATTATGAGGTATATGGCAATAATCCTTTCAATGGTTCTTTCAATGGCACGAAAGCCTTTTACCATCCTTGTTTTCTAAGTTTTTCCATGTATATAAAGTTTAAATGACCATATCTTTCATGCCAAATTCTATTTTCTTCATTTACATGTGTTAGTAGTAAAGTATAATTTGATTTAGCAACAAAGCCATAAAAGTGTACAGATGAGATTGATAATCAACCTTACCAATAGCAATTTTGGATTTGTCTTTCATGTCAAATATGCTCATTAAATTTGGGGTGAATTCAACTCTCCTTCTGGTGCTACAATACATCATTCAATATGAAAAAAAGGATTGATAGAAAGCTTTGGAATGTGTAGGTAATTCTCAAAACTACTAGTTCTAAGCTCTACCCTTCTTTGTCTAGTTTCCTCTACTAGAGAGTTATCTCTCATGAGAATATGAGTACCTTCATATGGTTTTAAAGATGAAGGAGAATCTTTTGTGGTTAGCATGTCCTGTCAATCTCCAAAGTCTATGATCCATGCATATGGAGAAAAATCAATAAAAATTAATGTATGTGCATTACCTCTTTGGTGCTTCTTCTTCCTTCTTTTTATTGGCACTTTTTTGAATGAAGTTACCTATATTATTCTACTAAAGTGTCTGCAACATGAGATCAATGATCTTCTTCATGCATGGTGATTCTAGACGGTAACCACAGTTGCAATAGCTACACTTTGATTTTCCATTTTTGTCCTTCTTTTCCTTCCATCTAGTACATTCATTTAGATTTTTGAGATTGGCTCCGTTTTTAGGATCTAGTTCCTTCTTTCCTTTGCCTTTGGATTTCTGATTGGATTTCAAATTGTTCTTCCCACTTGCATGCACAAGAAGTGCATTATCTTTAGAGTTTTTCAAGGTACAAATCCTTATGAGCTTATCCTACTCATGAATTAGAGCCTCAATAAAAGCATCAAGTGTGGGTATCTTCCAAGTTGCTCTTGTTGTAAGCTTGGCTATGTAAAAAGTGAAGACAAATACAAGATATTTTAGATCCAATTTTGACAAAATTGTAAGAATTAATTGATTTTCTTGCGTGAATTTGTCAATTTAGTATCCTTTTAGTTCAATTAATTAAGTCTTTAACTTTGTGAAGAAGTTTTCAAGATTTTTAAAATTGCTTGGATCTAATGAGTTGAGCTTATTTTTAAGTATGTGACCCTGCATCTCATCTTGCTTTCAAAAAATAGTCTCCAACATAATCCAAACCTTGTTTACAGATGTGCAAGCATCGACATGAAACAACAATTCTAGCCACATGGATAAGCATAGGAGACTGAAAGCCTCATTCATGTAGTAAAAATATTTGGATTTTTTAATTGCAGAATTTGGTTCAATGTTTGTTGCCATGACTATACGATACAAGTCTCTACTTTTGAGTTGAAGCAGAATCTTTTGATTCCATTGGAAATGATTGTATGGTGTGAAAGTAGAAAAGACTATAAATTCCATTCTTTCTAGCTCCCGTAAGGTTTGATACCATGTTAAATTTTAAGAACCTACATAAGATAGTATGATCTAGATGAAAAAAATAAGAAAAGAACTTACAAATTAACAAAAGAAAAATTGAGAAGAAAAAAAAAAGAAAACTATTTCATTAATCACAAATTAATGAAATAACAATAAATAAAGCTTATGTGAAAGCTTAGAACAAAGAAAAAGACATAAATAAAATTATTGACCTTTGTTAACTTACATTAAAATAAGCAACATTAGCTTTTTCATTCATGGGAATAAAGCAACGATGATCATCCATAGGATGGATAAAAAGAGCTTTGTTAAACAATAGAAAAAAATTGGTTACTTGCGCTAACACAAAGACCAAAGAGCCTCCCTGTTTGATGGCTTTGGACTCACAGAGTCAACAATAGGGACTTCAAGTAGCGGGAAATCAACATTCAATTCCTAATTGCTCCCATTTAATTCGTCTTTCAATAACCCATCACTCAAAGCCTCCATAATCTTCCGAGAAGTATGAGGGAGTGGCACACTAGCCTATGCTCATTAATGACTTCTCACCACCAAAAGCAATTCTATCAAACCAATATAATAGCAATTGATATCAAAAAAATATGAAAATAAATAATATTAATTAAAATAAAACGGTAAGAAGCAAGAACCTAAGTCCATATAATAGAAACCATTTCAAACCAAAAAGAAGACATCCAATCAAACAATCGGATATTGCAAGAATCAGAGTAATGAAGAGGACAAAGAGCACCAAGAGCGACAAAGGAAACCAATCTAAGATCCTTGAGCAATTGCAGAAGCACTCAGAGCCGAAGATGGAAGATGACCTTTTACCTCCCAAAGAGCACTTGCATTCACCTTTGATCAAATTTTTTAATACAACATATAACTTTTTCAAACTTTTGTACTGATATTTCATATAATTACTCTTTACTTATTTACTAAATATATTCTTGTCTGTATACAAGAATTTAAAACCTCTGTTAATTCTCCTCTTAATTCATCCCAAAAACTACTTAACACCTCTTTTTTCAATAATCATCGAATTCGAAATCAGATTATGGTCCTCTCCTTCTCTCACTTAGAGTTCATATATTAATTCTTCCCAAAAACTAAACATATTTTTCCATAGTAATCATCGAATTTGAAATCAGGATATGGTGCTTTGCTTTCAGTGGTAATCGTTTGTTTATAATAGTTTCCCTTTCTTAAATTGAAATTCAGTTTAAATTCGGGCCATTTGTGTGTGGTTGATAATATTAGGAATGCGACAAATGTGGGTATAAATTCAAACGACCTTGGACCGACGATTCAATCGATGATTTCAGCCTTGGCGCCTTCTCAAAACTTGTTTGTATTAAGAAGACAACGGCAAATACCGCATTCTATTATTGTTTTCGATTATTGCTTTCCATTGTTTTCTGTGAAACGCCTCGGAGTAACGTGGTGCAAGACAATGTTTTACTTATATATTACAAACGAGAGTTCATAATAGATGGCCTCTTTCATTGCATTTTGAGACCTCTTCATGGCAGGCACAGTGATAACCCATCTTGCGTTTCCCTTGATTTTTCTCCTTATCCTTGTCTCCACAGCTACTTCTCAATACTTGAATGTAAAGGTAATATCTTCATCTCCCTCTTTTTGACATGTTACCCCTCAAAAATGTTTTACTGACTGAACTTTTTTTTCTTGCCAAATCTGGTTTACATAGTGTATATGGGTGATATTCCACCCCCAGATATACAAGATCACTCCCTAACATCAGCGACTGCATCCCACCTTTCATTGCTTTACACTCTACTTGGAAGGTTATTACATAATTATTTCCTCTTGTATGTCCACTCTGTTGTTCTAAAGAAGAACTATTCTTCTAAATTTTATTTTTTCAATATGCCTGTTAAGCCATGAGGCAGCACGGGAATCTTTGGTTCATAGTTATTGGAAGAGCTTTAACGGATTTGTGGCTTGTCTTTCTTCATCTCATGCCCAACATCTCTCAAGTAAGATTGCCGCTGTACTTAACAAAAAACAATTGTAAGAATTATTAGAATGCGGTAGGGATAATATAATGGTGGACATATAATAGTTTGTTTCATAAATATAGTTTGTGTGCAGTAGACATGTTTCAATATTGACCCATGCCATGCTTGTTTGTGAATTATAGATACAGTGGGTGTAATTTTAGTGTTTGAAAACAGAAAGATTGAACTCTTGACAAGTAGATCATGGGATTTTGTGGGATTCCCTCTATCTCAGCAAACCAATCATTTGGAATATCAAAATGACGTAATTGTTGGCGTTCTAGATACGGGTATAAAAATAACAATAGAATCTTCATTGGTGCTATAGAATAGATAGTAAAATGGTTGCGTATATATCTCACATTAGCGTTACATATTTATTCTGAAAAAATCTCTAAACCAATTTAGATCAATTTGACTGTAGGGGTATGGCCGGAATCTGAAAGTTTCGATGACACTGGATTGGGTCCCATTCCCCCAAAATGGAGGGGTGTTTGCCAAACAACGCCCGACTTCAAAGCCTGCAATAAGTACTCTCATCCGTGCAGTAACACTGTAGACAATAATTCTTTTGAGATTTTGCCATGCTGACAACTGAATTTAACTGTTTCCTAGGAAAATAATAGGTGCACGCTTTTATTATAAAGGCTTTAGATCTCCACTACCAGCTGGCGAGTTCCTCTCTCCAAGAGATGCATCTGGCCATGGAACACACACCTCCTCCACAGCTGCTGGAAGCATTGTCAGAAATGCCAGCCTTATGGGATTAGCCCAAGGAGACGTACGTGGAGGATTACCTGGCGCAAGGATTGCTGTATACAAGGTTTGTTGGTTAGATTCTTGAAGCGATGTAGATCTCCTTGCAGCGTTTGATGATGCAATCTATGATGGTGTGGATGTCATCTCTGTCTCAATTGGGCATGGTTTATCCATGTATTACCCACTTGACTGCTTTGAAGATAGCATTGCAATAGGAGCATTCCATTCAATGAAGAGAGGAATCTTAACATCAAATGCTGCATGTAACGATGCCCTTGAGGGATCTGTTTGCAATTATTCCCCATGGTCTCTGACAGTGGCTGCAAGCACCATCGATCGCCAATTCAAATCACAACTTGTCCTGGGAAATCAAATATCTTTCTAGGTAAACCAAATATCATTGTGTTCAACTGATATTAAGTGAGCAAAGTTCTAATGTGCTGAGTCTAATGGTTACGTAGGGGCATGCTATAAACACATTCACAATGGAACAGCCTTGGTATCCTTTAGTATATGGAGGAGATGCTGCTAATGTTTCTGGGGGGTTTTCTTCACAGGACTCGAGGTGAAATACATACTACATCACATGAATTGATAAAAAATTAGTTTGTTAAATTAAGTTTTCTTATTTTCTTGAACTCAAATCTCTCCATTTGTATGAATGTGAATTGGTCAGTGGTTGCGGGTTCTATTCCCTGGATCGCAGCTTAGTTCAAGGAAAAATAGTGCTTTGCAACTTAAAAGATGGCAGTAATCAGCCGGATGGCGGAGTGTATGTCTCTGGAGGGGCAGGTGCCATAATAATGTATGATTACTTCAATGATACAGCTTTCTCGTTCATGGTTCCTACCACAGTTATATCAACTGAACAGGGAGAGGCTATCAGATCTTACATCAATTCTACAAGGTACGATGCATAGATAATAATAAATCACTTTTGTCATCATAAGGTTGCGCTTGATGGACTAGAAAGTCATCCTAGGACTTCAACTAAATAAATTAAGAACATCTTTAAGCCAAAAGTAGTATGCCGATAGACCAAAACCCAATAGATTTATGAAACCTCATTAATATTTACGTATTGATCTCGCAAAAATATCTTTATTAGCTGATGGGGAGTTGGTATTTAACAACTGGCTGCAGCCTGTGTAGTCTCGTGCTCAGCCTAAAGAAAAGATGTGTCTGAGTGAGTCCCTTTAAAAGCTTCTATTACGAAGGCTTAGGGTGGTTGAGCCATTTTATGTTTAGAAAGATTTTACAGGCTTAGGGTGGTTTAGTGCATTATTCATACAAAGATCATCTAAATATAATAACTTTCTTATACGATTTATCTCTAACTGTGATCAGTAAAAGATT
This sequence comes from Cryptomeria japonica, assembly GCF_030272615.1. NCBI lineage: Eukaryota > Viridiplantae > Streptophyta > Pinopsida > Cupressales > Cupressaceae > Cryptomeria > Cryptomeria japonica. The sequence goes on from NW_026729116.1 coordinate 97,522, forward strand.
TGTGAATTAGTAAGCTGCCTTTAGAGTATGCCACGTTGATTCTAAGATCGCTTCACTTTAGGAGGATCCTAGATGCAGATGGTTAGGACTGTAGTGTTTGTTCTAGTGCCTAGCCGTATTCGCCCATTTTAGGTTATCCAGTGGTTATTAATTAAATCCAAAATTGATTAATAAGTTTGAACCCCAATTCAAAATCAATATAAAAAAAATCAAACAAATCTTGATATTTAGAAAAGTTATATTTATGGTACAATAATAAAGGCTGAAATTAATTTTTTTTCTTTTAATAGTTTCAAAACGCTCTGACATGGATAGTTTAGTAACAAAATGAAAATTCATAATAAAACCTTATTTGTAGTGAGTATGTCAGTATTTAGTTAAAATCATGATTCTCCATGCTCTAAGAGATGATTTATGTTTTCATTTCGTATATTTCATCAGGTCTCCTGTTGCAAGTATAGCAAAAAGTGTGGCTCGGAATAATTTACCTGCACCTATAGTAGCTTCATTCTCATCTAGAGGTCCCAGCCGAATTACACTAGACCTTCTAAAGGTATGAATAAAACATATATGTGATATGAATTTGAAATTTCATTTCCATAGGACCTATACTGATCTGAATTAACTACTAGACAAATTTAATCATCTCATTTGTCCTTGACAGCCTGACATCAGTGCACCAGGTGTAGATATTTTAGCTGCTTGGTCAAAAGCTGCAATAGTGAGCCAGAATCCTTTGGACAAAAGGGCAGTGGATTTTAACATAGTATCTGGAACATCCATGGCATGCCCTCATGCAACAGGAGCAGCTGCCTATGTCAAGTCATTTCATCCTGACTGGTCTCCTGCTGCTATCAAATCCGCTCTCATGACTACAGGTGGCTATCCATTCCACAACCCAAAAATTGTATACATTCATTTATTTTTCTTATCTATACTGACAGTTTAGTTTGTGATGTAGCATTTACATTGAATCCAACATTAGATGGCTATCAAGATGGAGAATTAGGATATGGTGCAGGGCAAATTAATCCCCTCAAGGCCATCAATCCGGGGCTTGTATATGATGCTGATGTAAATTCCTATATCAATATGCTATGCAGCCAAGGATACGATAAAACATCTTTACGTTTGCTGACAGGAGAATTTATCAGTTGTCCTTCAAATTTATCAAAAAATGGAGTATGGGACCTTAATTATCCTTCCATAATGGTTATTGGCAACGCAAGTGAGCCTGTTTTTGCACAATTTCCAAGAATAGTTACAAATGTAGGACCTGCAAAATGTACTTACGAAGCCAAAATAGATGCACCCTTTGGAATGAACGTGACAGTAGAACCAGATACACTATATTTCACATCCTCTAGCCAGAAAGTATCATATAACCTGAAAATTAAAAGTGAAGTTGTACCAGATGATTACACTTTACTATCAGGTGCATTGACTTGGAGCTATGGCAATTACAGTGTGAGAAGCCCCATTCTTGTCTATCTATTATAATGCGAAACAGTAAGATAACCATAAGATAACCATAGCCTCTACAAGTACCTATTCATTCGGCATCACTTCAAAGATAATGCCATTAAAACCAAAAGTAAATGTCCTTGGTGTAATTCATAGTTGTCGTTTTGCTTTTACTTATGTTGTGACGATATTTCCCAACTAAAAAATCGCCAGAAATTTGTCTCAATGGTCAACGTGGACCATTTAGAATGGAATTATCAGAGTGCTCTCGACGCAATTGAATGGTTCATATTATATTAAAACAAGACTCTATTTCAGAATATTTTGAAGAAGTGTTAGAAGAGGTTTAGTTTGATGGATTAGAAGGTTTGTTTTCCCTACGGCTATTCAAGATCAAATCTTAAAAGGATATTTAATATAGAATATTTTAAATTGATATTTAATATAGGATATCTTAAAATGATATTTAATAGAGAATTTTAAGTTGTTATAATTGGTATTTTATAGTTGGTTCCTAATGTAGCTATGGGTTCTAAATTAATGAACTGCTAACTTGTATATTTAGCTTTTCATAAACAATTTATAGTGTGCATGCTTGAAATGAACTTGTATCATTTTCATGTTAGTGGTAGAAAATAACTTATATTGGTCTCGTGTTATTGCTTGTATAAACAAGCATAATTGTAAATGAAATAATATTATATAAAACTTGATCACTACTATAATTGTTTTGCAATAAAGAGAGCAAGGTGAAGGAGAGAATGGTGAGGGTAGGTAAGACATGTAGATGAGGATAGTTTGACAGAAGAGTGAGAACCCTGTGTTGACAATACTTCCTAGCCAATCAATAATTGTTGTTTTAGATCCTATTAACACTCATACAAGACTAATCTCTTCATGGATACTAAGTCATATTATTAGTTTATTCCAGTCCCCTTTGATGAGGATGTTCTAATCTGCTCTTCTCAATAAAGTGCTACATTCAATCTTAAAATGTGAGTGGGTTATCCATGGCATTCTATAGATATCAATTCAAACAATCTTATCTTCTATAATAGCTTATATATTTATGTTACAAGAAGATAAAATTAATAATATCATTTGGAAAATTACTCTAAATACTATTTGGAAAGAAGCCTAATTCTTCTAAACTAACCACAATGAAGTTTGTGGTAGGGAAATTCTTGGCCTTGCCCTATGGACTTGTGCATCCATTGTATCTTTTTGTATGGACCCAATGCCATCTATGTTTGGCCTACTTTTATATACAAAGGAGGTCTTTTCATATTTTTGTTATGTATGCACCCATTGCTCCCATTGAAACAGCTCAATTATGGGAATGGATGAGACACAACCTACCTAGAGAAATTTTTAAGTACAAATTAGAAACAAATTCCTTCTAAGTATCTCAAAAATGGTAATAGAATGTGTTATGTAGCATATGCTTTCAGCCAAATCTTATATTATTTTTATATACATATATTACCTAAAATAGATTTTTAATTGTTACAATAACATATGATTGTTGCACCATTTAATCCAATTCTTGGGTACATATAGAGGGAACTTTTAATCTACTATAACTGCTTGTTATTTGAATTTTTTTTTGTTTTTTTCTAAAATAATGATTAAATTGGCTACCTTCTTACTTTAATTTGTTTTTGAATTCTATGGCATTGACCCTACCATTATCATTAATTTAGAGCAATGAGTGGTACAATTACCAACAAAATTATGTATTGTTAAAGGCAATAGGTGGTATAATCACAAAAATATTTATAAGAAACTAAGTTCAAAGGGTAGTATGATGGCCAATAAAATTATAGCAAATCAAGGGAAAAGTGTGGTATGATCACCAATAAAATTATAGGCAATTATGGATAAAGATTAACACAATGGACAATGCAATTATAGATATATTAGGGAGAAGATTTATTGTTACTATGCAATTATAGAAAAATCTTACTCACAAATTTGGATTTTTTTAGTTTTATCTAGTTTTCTTATTTTTGAAGTTTGGCTTAGGAAGACATATAGCCTTAAGGGATCACATTGGAATGTGTCCTATTTTCTTAAAATTTGACTCTAGAAATTTGAATTTAGTCAGTACTTAAATTGATATTTCGAGTTCTCAAAATTTTAATTTGAGGTGGGAGAGTAGCAAACCATGTGGAATTCTTTGTAATTTTCAAAACACTTTAAAATAAATGAAAAGGAAGAGAAAATGGCATTAGAAATTTTAATAGGTAGAGGGCACGACTGTAAAATATGGTAGCAACAAATTATTTGACAATATATCTAAGAAATTATTGAGTTTAGTAGTAGCATATTAAGGAGGTTCATGTTAACAAAGAGGCGTGATTTTTTTGAAATATAAATAAAAGGAAGAGGGGGAATAGAAAGGAATGAGGCCAAGGAGGATAGTGAAAAATAAAATAAAAAGAAGAAAGGAGAGATTGTGCATAGTAAATGAAGAGGATTTAAATTCAAAACTGTTATGTCATCTATTAGAAAATATATTAATAAAATATTTTTCTATTTATATAAAATACCAATTTAAAGTGATATGTTGATAATTAAGCATAAAAAAAAATATTTTACTAGATTGAAATTTGATGGATAAGTTTTTTAAGCTACTTAATTTGGTAGTTTGGTAAAATCCTAAATTTGGACTCCATCAAGTGTTTAACTCGAGTAGCGTGTAGCACTTGTGTCAAGAGAAGGAATCTTTAAAAAAAATTTGTGGGTGATAGGGAAGGAAAAAACACCTTCAAATATGGAAGATTCATGGAAGATGGCACACAAAGATTGTCGGCAAAGAGAAGTAGCATAAGCTAGTGGTAGGGCAATACTAGAGATGATGAGAGGAATTGTAGCAAGACTGGCTACAATAGAAGTAGCATAGAGAAGAGGAGTACATGTAGTATATAATAGTGAGATGAAAATGAAGTTGAATCATTAGAAATTAACATAAAAGATGATGATGAAAATGAACCAGAGACGAGATTTTTATGGGAAATATAAAAAAATAGTAGTAAACCAAGGTCAAATCCTCAAATTTATAATAGAATTTTAAATGTATAAGAAATTATTGATTGAAACCAAATATGGATAAATATTTTAATTTTTTATTGATTAAAGATCCCCAAAAGGTGAATTTTTCTTACAAGAAACTATAGGGAAACACATATTTATCAAGGGATCATGTGTAGATTGAAAGTAAATAGAAAATTAAAGAGAAAATAAAATCATAAGAAATAATAATGACAAAATTGAAAGAAAATTTTCTTCACGTATATTATCAAATTAACTTGTTCAAATATTTACAAATTTTGAAGTAAAAAAAGACTGTGCAATAGTACACTAAAGAGTTTTATAAATTAAGTATCTAAGTAGAACATGTACACAATGATGTTGAGGAGATTTTGAGATATGTTAATATTTTGCATTATTCTATTCAAGATAAAATAATCATGGTTTGAATAACAAGGGTGGAAGAAGCATACTAATCTTCCTTGAAACCAAAGGAAAAGATTGCTTAAAAAATCTAGATTTAGAGGCAAATTTGTATGAGGAAGAGGGTAATCAAACAATGGTAAGGGATATCAAAACAAACAAGGATAATCCATCACTTTACAAACAAACACTAAGGATAATAATGGAATACAAGATTATCCTGGGGGAGAGGAAATTATTCTCATGGTAAAGGATACTTTGGAAGAGGCAGAGGAAGAGGATTCACTGGTACATGTTTTCAATTCAGAGAGGCTATGTATAACTCATTTGAATATCCTCAAATATAATGAGTGGTGGAAAAATAAAAGAGGTAGGAATCAATGTGGCACAAGGAAAATAAAAATGTGGCTTCACCAAATCATGGAGAAGATCCCAAAGATGGAGATTCTTTGATTCTATGATGAATTGTTTTAAATCTAGAGAAGGAAAATAAGAGCCATTCTAAATATGAAATTTGATTTGAACAAGGTGTAATTTAGGTTGAACATTTTTTAAGGTCATAGTGGCTAGTAGTACTAATGTAATTATGTTTGAATAAATTGTCAAAAGGCTAAAGTTGAAGAGGATGAAACATCCTAGTCCATATAGAGTTTCCTAGCTACAAAATGAATATCAGTTGGTGATAAATGAGCAATTTTTATAGATTTTTAAAATGATATTTATAAGGGAGACAATTTGTGTGATTTAATTATAATGGATGCATGTTAAATTATTTTAGGTAGACCTTGGCAATTTGATAGACACGTTGTTCATAATGGTAAAAAAATTACATACAAAATGTATAATTATGGAAAGCAGTGCATTTTTGAATCCACTAGTTGATTATAAAGAAGAAGTTGAAAACAACCCCAAGAATCATTTGGTTTTTTAAAATAAATTATTGAAGGAATTGAAGAAACAGAGAATATAATATGCTTTAATTCTTAAACTAACAGTAATTATGACAACAAAGAAGAATAGGGAGTTACCAAAATAAATTTAAGAAATTTTGAAAGACTATGTAGATATATTGATGAAGAGGTTACTTGATTGATTGCTACCTATCAAGAGTATAATTAGTTAAGACGATTTAATTCATGATGTGATTTTACCAGATTAATAATTATATAGAATGACTTTAATGGAGAATGAGGAAATTAATAGGAAAGTGCAATATTTGTGAGATAATGGTATGATCAATAAAAGTCCCAATCCATTTGTTGTTCCAATAGTAATGACAAACAAAAAGGATGAGGAATGATGGATTTGTACAAATTTGAGGTCTTCAAATAAAATAATATTGAAATACATGGTTTACTGGTCATAATTGGTTCATGTAATGGATTGTTTGAGTGGAGCCAATTACTTCACAAAAAAAATGATTTGAAGAGTGGGTGCCATCAAATACGATTGAGAAAGAGGGATTAATAATAGACATCCTTTAGGAAAAAATAATGTTTGTACAAATAGTTGGTGATACCATTTGGATTGGCAATGCACCCAACAACTTCATAAGATTAATGAACAAAGTGTTGAAGCCTTTTTTGGGTAAGTTTGCAATAATTATATTTTTTTAGTAAAATAAAAGAAAAATTGCAACAACAAGTTAGAGAAATATTCTAGAGGTTTAAAGTGTAAAATTTCTTAAAAAATTTGAAGAACTATAGTTTTATTAGACAAAATTTAATTTACTTGCGATTCGTTATTTTTAAATTGGACAAAAAATGGATCTAGAAAAGGTCAAAGTAATCGTGGATTGGCCTTCATCAAGGAGTATGTTTGAAGAAAGAAGCTTTCATGGATTAGTAAGGTTCTATAGGAGTCTCATCACATATTTTAGTGGAATTTATGCAGATAACAGGAAAGAGTTTTCTTAAACAGCTATAACAAAGATGCTTTTATTTGTTGAAAAAATTATAAGTCAACCTTTTCACTATTTCATTTTGAAATAGTGATTCAAGTAGATTGTGATGCAAGTGGGGCTAAAATTGAAGGAGTACTAATTCAAGATGCAAGTATAATGTCCTACTTTAGTGAGAAGTTTAATGAGGTAAAAAGAAAATACTCAATGAAAAATCAAGAATTTTGTGTAATTGTATAGGCACCTAAGAAATGAAAACACTATTTTCTACCTAAGGATTTCATGTTGTATAATAACCATAATGCATTATTATTCAAAAATATACAAGGTAAGTTAAATTAGAAAGATGCAAAGTTGACCAATCTAACCCACTAGGCTAATGCATTAAGTCTAAAATGTTCACTACTAACTAAAATGAGAGTTAATATTGGTTTTTTGATTCTATATGGGAGCTATGTGAAGAAGATGCTAATTTAAAATATGCATGGGTTGCATGGAAGAGTCTGATGGAAAAGGATAGAACTTCATCATTAGAGTATTTATTCAGGACATTTTTTTGTTTAAAGGGAAGAGATTGTGCATACCCCAAGGATCAAATATTGTGCAACACACTCTTATTTTATAATATTTTTTTGTTCAATTAAACTATTTAATTGTGTGAAGAGTATACTGTGATTTAATTCAAACTAGTGCATGTTGATCATTTGAAACAAATTTCTACATAAAGCATCATTAAAACATAACTAGAAGTAAAATAACAACTATGAATTACATTAATTTTTATTTTAATCATACAAGTTTAGAAGCAATTCCTAATGAATAGGTACTCATAGATTCTATGAGTACCTTACTACAAAAAATATGCTTCTCACATTGTAGTTGTCATAGCTTCAACTCAATACACCTAATAGAAAAGCCCAACCATCTTGGGTGCTTGTTTATTGTATAGAATGCATAATAAAAATGGGTATACACTCTTAAAATAAAATAATAAATACCCATTTCTATTATATATGTCACCATTCTATTTTTAGTAAAATGTATTATGAATACATCTTTGTAACATTTTATTCTAGAATTATGAGACTAAAAAGAATATTTCTATAAATATAATGTAAATGTATCTTAAAAGATTTTAGAAAATCATATTATACCTAATTTTTAAAGGGATTTAATTATGATGGGCATTTCAAGTGGCATCAAACAAAAAAATTATCATTTATAGAAATTAAACAAAAGAATTTATTTTTAAACGAATAATAAAGAACATGGGATATCTATTAAAAAGTGGTTCTACTTATACTTGTACTTTAGAAATATAAAGAAGGAATCGACAAATAATAAATTAAATATTATTTGTTAATTATATTAAAATAATTAGGTAATTGTGAGATCAAATAAGAATCAACTAAAAAAGATAAGAGGTTGTAGTGGAAAGCTAAAAATACCAACAAGAAGGAAACATAGATCCAAAATGCCATTGTTCCTGACACCTTTGTTCAAAAGGAAAATGATAATAAGGCTTGTATTGAGGAATCTAAGAAGGAAGATCTCAAAGGCGACCAGGCCAGATCTGACGAAGGAAAAAATCCTAGCCCTAACTGTGATGAGAAGAAGGATGAAGACCTGGAGGAAGGTAAAATCCATGTTGTTCTGCATGCTAACAATGTGGAGGAGGACTCGAACTTTGTTCACAAGGAATAGAATAATGAGGAGCTTTATCCTAGCTTTATAGATGCCCAGCAATGCAATATTCTTGATGCAAACTCATCTTCTAAATCCCAGAATGAGTATGTTAAATCCACTTTTATTTTGTCACTGGCAACTTCTCTTCTCAATATTATCTCTAAATGGGTAGATGATGAAGGAAAACCTGACGCTTTGTAAAAAGATCCTGCCCAGAACCTTGTGGGTGATGAAATGAAGATCAATGATTGTATAGAGAAAAAGTAGACAGGGAAAAAAGGCCCCAAATCTACACCCCAAACTACTCTTGTGAAAACTAGGGGGAGGACCAAAGCTGATGTAGGTTCAAATCTAGCAATGCTGGAAGCCAACAGGAATATAGCGGATGGTACCCAGTTGACCATCCATGAGGTATGCTCTTTTAAATGAATATGAAGATCATTTCATGAAACATTCAAGGACTCAATGGTCTGCATAAATAGGAAATACTCAGGAACTTAGTTAGGGATCATAAACCTGATATTTTTTTTATTCAAAAAACTAAAATGCCTAAGCATAATGTGGAAAAAATAAAAGTGTTTAAGAACTATGAGGTTTTTGGGGGTAGCTCGGATGGTTCATCTGGAGGTATTTCTCTCTTTTGGAACCTTCAGCACGTCCAAGGAAATCTTGTTTGGCTTGACAATAATATGATGTTTGTTAGATTTCATCACATTAAAGATGGGACTACTTGACTTTTATCTAATATCTATGCCCCGAATTCTAAATTAGAAAGATGTAGATTTTGGAAAAAGTTAGATTCTATCATATCTTAGTTCAACTCCAAAGGTTGGCTGGTGATGGGAGACTTTAACACTCTGCTCAAGGAGAATGAGAAATTTGGGGGAATTCCTTCTTAGCTTGATAATAGGATGGACTTGATGAATTTCATTGATAATCAGGTGCTTCATGATGTGGATCTGTAGGGTGCTAATTTTACCTAGACTAATAGAAGAATTGACTTTGATCTGATCCAAGTGTGACTTGACAGGGCCCTTATCTCTAATGATTGGTTCAATAGTTGCACCTGTTCCTTAAATACGCTTCCTCGTATTGGCTCGGACCACTATCCAATTTCTTTTGTTGTAGACCCCATCTCTAGGAGGAGACATTTCCCCTTTAGATTTGAAAAAATATGGATGAGCCACCCCAAGCTTGAGAAAGATATCAAAGATTGGTTGAGCATTTCAGTAGAGGGATCTGCCATGTTCCGGGTGGCCAAAAAGTTAAGGAATGTTAAGGACAAGGTTAAGAGATGGAATAAGGAAGTTTTTGGTGACATTTTTGCCTCTAAATCTGCAATCCAACTTGATCTTAAGGATATTCAGGCCAAAATCCAAGCTAATGGGTATAGTGAGGTCTCCATTAATTATGAGAATCAAATAGTATCTAAATATCATGATATCAGTAAAAAAGAAGAGATATTCTGGAAGTAGCGTTCCCGTTCTCTATGGCTCAAGGGAGGTGATAAGAATACAAGATTCTTTCATATGACTTCCATGAAACATAAGACGACCAATAGAATATCTAAAATGTTCATAGGGGGGACTTTGTCCTTTGAGGAAGATGAAATAAAAAAGGAAACTAGATCGTACTTCTCTTCTCTATTGTCAGCAGATTGCAATCTGGAATAAAGCACCCAATGTTTATTCCTTGCTACTATCCTGAACATGATTGGGGAAGACCAAAATAATTTTCTCTCCTATCCCTTCTAATGCTGAGATTAAGCATGTTGTCTTTTCCTTTGAAGGTAATAAATCCCCTAGCCCGGATGGTTTCCTGATGTTCTTCTTTCAGTCATTTTGGTATATCATCAGTGAGGACATTGTTAAGGGTGTTAAAGAATTCTTTGGTTCTAAGATGCTTTTGAAAAAAAAAATACCACAGTTTTGGTCCTTATCCCTAAGACCCCAAAAGCTGACTCTTTGGAACTTTTCAAACCAATTAGTCTGTGCAATTCCTTTTACAAGATCATATCTAAGGTTCTCACCCTTAGATTTCTCCCCTTTCATTCAGATATTAGTTCTCTCCAACAGTCCAGATTCATTCCTAATAGGCAGATTTTGGATTCCATCATATCAGTCCATGAGGTTATTCACTCCCTGGAAGTATCTAAAAACCAATGTTTCCTGATGAAACTTGACATGTCGAAGGCTTATGATTGGATGGATTGGTTCTTTTTTCTTAGTATCCTCAAAGCTTTTAGATTTGGTGAGAGAGTGATTGAGATGATCTTCCAACTGATCTCTACTCCCTCACTATCAGTTATTCTCAATGGATCTCCTACCCCCTTCTTCAAGTCTTCAAGGGGTCTCAAATAATGGGATCCTATATCTCCTATTTTGTTTGTTATCTTGGCTAAAAAACTGGGCATATATATCAATAAACTTGTTTCTGAAGGTCAGCTGAAAGGTGCCTGACCATCGTCAGCTGACAGGATCCGTTCCCATCAAGAATTTGTTGATGACATGGTGTCGATGGGTGTATCTACTATCAAGGAAGCCAGAACCCTGAAATTGGCTCTGGTTAACTATTGCAAAGCCATGGGTCAACTGATTAACTAGATGAAAATATCCCTCTTTTTCCTCAACACTCCTGAAGATAGGCAAGGAAGAATTGCTAGAATTTTGGATTGTCAAATCAGCTTGCTCCCCTCTATCTATTTTGGTCTCCCTCTATGAAGAAAGCCCCCTGAGACGTTTTGAAGTAGCTTAGTGGATAGATTCCACAAAAAAATAGCTGGTTGGAAAGGGGCCCTTCTAAGCCAAGCTGAGAAAATCCAATTATTAAAATCTTCCCTCCATAGTCCTCCTATGTATGCTTTAAGTCTTTTTAGAATTCCAACTGAATTTGCTGATGCTATTGAAAAAATTCAAAATTCCTTCCTCTAGTCAGGGGTTGAGGAGAGGAAAAGGATATCTCTGATAGCCTAGGACAAAGTTTGTAGACCTAAAAAATTGGGTGGCCTTGGTCTGAGAAACATTAAAACCATTAATAAAGCCCTTCGTGCCAAAAAAATCTAGAGATTATTTGGAAAAACTAGCAAATGGAACTCAATCTAGCAAGCCAAATATATGCAACCTCAAATACATCTTTCAGAATTTTTAAATTCCTATGATGCCCCTACTGGTTCTGCTATTTGGAACAATGTTTCCCAAACTAAAATGGTCGTTGGATTAGGTAAAAGATGGACTATTTGTAATGGCATAAAAGTCAATTTTTGGGAGGATTCTTGGTTGTTGGAGTACCCCCTCTCCAATAAGGTTTGTTTCTCTCCCTTTATCTCTAAGTGCAAGGCCAGATTTGGTATCAAGGTGGCAGTTTACTAGAGGGATAATCACTGGGTGAACCTGAGCTCCATAGACCCAGCCCTCAACCCTATTATGGTTCTTCTTAATTCTGTCTTGATTGACCCTCTGCTTGAAGATAAAATCGTTTGGGCAGGAACCTCCTCTGGTAGTTATTCAGTGGCCTCTATTGTTCTGTTGATATCTCAATCTCCCCTTGCTAGTCTAAAGCCTGGATTAGTGGTCTCACTCCCAAGATCAATATATTTTTTTGGATCCTTTTACAGAATAAAGTCCTCACCACTGATAATCTTTGCAAAAGAGGCTTCCATCTACTTAATAGGTGCTACCTCTACCAAAATGAGGAAGAGAATGTTAACCATTTAGCTATCCATTGTCTCTTCTCCTATTCTATTTGCTCACAAATTTTCTAGCTTTGGAACCTGAATTAGGTCTTTCCTGCCTCTATTCAAGAGTGTTTCACTAGTTGGAGATGCCTTTCCCTAAACAAATCTATCAATTTTCTATGGGACCTCACTCTGCCTTATGTGGTTTGGTGAATCTAGAAAGAAAGGAAAAAAAGATTTTCAGAGACTCCTACTGCTCTCCTAAAGTGGTGTCTACCAAAATCAAGTGGTGTGTAGTATATGCTAAGTTTACGAGCAAACATTTGGATGTCTTCATAACCCGTATGGGTTTTGTGAAAATCAAAATAATGGTTTTTCATAACCCTATGAGTTTTGTGAAACTCAAAATGATGTTTTTCAAAATCCGTATGGGTTTTGTGAAATTCAAAATGATGGTTTTAGTTCTACATAACCCGTACGGGTTATGTAGAACTATGAATGGTACCTTTTGTTTCTCAAAACCCAAGCGGGTTATCTTGCACATCAGAACCCATGCAGGTTTTGGCTTGGTAAGAGGGTTGGAAAATGACCCTAAGGCTTGCAAGCCCATTTTCCCTCCATTTTTTTCCCTTTACACATTTTGTCATTTTCCAACATGATTTCTCAACTTCATCATCATCAGGTTTACAAATGATTAAGTGGGTATCTCTAAAATTACCACCACAATCTCACACGTGTTCTCATCTTTTTGACCATATATTTTTTTCTATTTTTAGACAACATTAGCATAGTAAACTTTAATTTTCCTTACTAGTGCCCTAACAATCCTCACAGACATGTGTCTACCATTTTTTTAATAAATTTTGATATACTTGACCAAAATCAAAATAAATTACATATTATTATTCTACACTAGATTCTATACAATTTTTTTAAAAACATTTTCATTTTCGATTATTTTGATACAAGTGATGCCCAGTGCACAAACAAGTACCAAAGTTTCAGGATGCGGTCAGTTAAAAAAATCATAAAAAAAAAAACTCAACAAAAAATAACAAAAAAAATACACAACTTGTATATCTCAATATTACCTATCATCCTACCCAAGGGTTTTTTAAAATACTAAATCTAACTATATATTTTATGCTGCGCATGAAAACAGCTATGTTATGTTTTTCAGAAAAAATCAGGAATAGTTTTTCATGCAAGAGAGGTTTGACCCTCTTAATCTTATCTAAGTTTAAAAAACTTTAGTAGTTTAGAAACTATATTTAGAGTACTACAATTATTATTATTTTCTCAGCTCCTAATTTTGAGTGTGTGACCTTCGAATATCTCTTTGAAGTTCAGGTTTACCTGTTTTTAGAAAAAAAAAAAAGAACTGGCCACTTATACCTCCCTTTTTGTTCACCATCTTGGTGCACTTACCCTCATTTCATATTGCTTTTTCCCATCAGGATCTATAGGTATAGTAGCAAGTACTGTGTACTTACTACAAACAATATTCTAGACATCACGATCTATGGAAATCAAATATGTTTCCATTCTAATTTTCCAGAACACATAATCATTTCCATCAAATAATGGACCTCTAGTGATAGAAGACCCCTCTTGAACATGTGACATAATGAATGATTTCCAAGACCAGGATCAATCCAAGGAAATACCTAATGCAGGACCCTATGCTTACTTGTTGGAAGTGGATTCACTCTAAGAGGGAGGGGGAGGGGGGTGAATCAGAGTGACAAAAATTTACACATCAAGATTAACGATTAAAACTTGATTAGAACTTAGGGTTTTTACCACAATGAAAAATTGGAACAATTTTGACAGATGAATGCAATTGAACTATTTTGCCCAACTGTTTAATCCACTTCAAAAGAATATATAAGATTGTTCAACTGAATTTTCTTAAACAATCTTTTTATTCTCTGCAATACAATATTTCAAGGAGAACTAATTCCTAAAAATGGTAGTTGAACCAAATAGCTTTTGTATAATAGATTCAACTGAATGAATAGTAACATGCACGATTTAAGTATCAGAGCTTGACAAAGAATGCACACAAAAGATAATCAAAGAGATGACAACACATAACACCAAGTATTCTTGAGTGGAAAAACCCTCATGGGGTATAAAAAGCCACTCGAACCTACTTTCTTTATTCCAGCTCAATCCTCAACTGATTAGAATGGTGGAGTTCAACTCAACACCTCAAAACAATTATTTTAACAACTGCAAAGTCTGAGTGTGTACTCACCAATGATCTTACAACTGCATTTCCTTTGTAGTCCTAAAACCACCATTGAATACAAATTTAAGTTTTTTTCAATAATATCAATTTCAATATCCACTATATGAAATAGTGTTATAACTCTATCATGAAAACCAGAGTAATATATCATATGTGTATGTAACAATGTTACAACCCTATTGTGAAAACCAGAGGTATGCATCCCATGTATATATAACAATATTCTTCATGAAACCCTTTTTATCTCTGCTATAAATCCCAACCACGGTACTGTCTAAGTCTTTTTGTTTAAATAACAGAGATGCCAACACAAAAGCTTTAGAAAATAACCTCGAAATAGGATACTTAAACCCTAGTTAGGGTCTCAATAATACACATAATTGGCAGAAAAATAAATAATTTTTTTTTTTTTAACAAATTAAATTTTTTTGCAAAATCATTTTCGGATAACCAAAATTAACTGAACTGTAAAAAATACAAAGGGATAATGTTATTTTCACTTTTGAACAATAGAATAAAAAAACCCTCTTTCATTTTTCTTTTTACAAAAAGTAATCGTAACCAATCTGAAATGAACATTTCCCCTTTATTTTTGTCTCGAACGCCATAAAACTTTCTTTCGATTTTTTCTATCAAAATGATATTAAACAATATTTCCTTTTCATTTTTCTTTTATCTTCATGCAAAACTCTGAGCCAATAAAAAAATGAGAATGATAATACCTGAAAAATGGTGAATCGAAAAACCTGGAAAAAATCCCTGATAATCTGGAAACAACTTCATCAAATGCGACCAATAATGTCTCCATTCAAATTTGCATAGCAAATAACCTGACATACACTAAACCCACATGCAGATTCTTCCAACCAATCTGCCTGTAACTACCACAAAAACTCCCATGGTGGCACTGCATATAGGTTTTCATCATTCAACAAAATGAATCTTTTATTTTTGCCCTAAACGTTATAAACCAAGCCCCAAACAAAAATAAATTGTCATTTCAAGTCCGTAAGTGAATCAAAACTATAGGAGTTGAGAAAATACAGCACCACAGGAGCCCAAATGATCTCTGCAAGCTGAAAAACCTGTTACAAGGAGAAGCAAGGAAGCAAATACAAAAAAACAAATACACAGAGAATATGCTAAAAAAGAGAGAGCTCAATATTCACAAAAATATGTAATGTGATTCTTATAATGAAAAGAAGGAACTCAACCTTTAATAGGTCGAGAAACACTAAAAGGGAAAACCTAGGTTTGCACATAATAATTAATTATATGCACCTAAAGTTAGCTTAAGTGTAAAAGAGATAAAGGGAACTTAAATAATTAAACAAATAATGTTTAATTAATCAAGTAAATAACCGAATACTCTAACACCCCCCCTTAAGCTAGACTTAGGGAGAAGCTAAAACCTAGAACAGCTACTGAAAGCAATAAAGATGGGTCCTGACAACAAGGCTTGATCAGGTACCCAAATACAATGAAATCTCTATGAATTGGAGAAATAGAGAAAACCACGGGAACAAAACTCTACTCCAAAAAGAGATGGAAAAGAATACCACTGAAGCATGAAGAACCTGCAAACTCTGTCAAAAAATAACCGTTGATCTAGAGAACCTCCACTGAAATAGAACATGACAAGGTAGAGAAGACTGTAATCTGCATGAGTGCCCTCAAATGGCACTACTTGAATCAGATGGCAAACAAAGGCAAACAACTAAACTTGAAGATACAGATGGCATGAGACACCAAAGCCTAAAGAGCTGATCAATTGAACCACGTAAGCATTAGAACCAACAGGATAAACCTCCCCATAATGCAAAAGAGGGAGAGGGACAAGTACACTGAAAAGAACAGCCAACAAGAACTGCATGACGAAGAACCAGGAACATCAAAGGTGCTGAGAAAAGTACAGGGTGTCATGGAAGGAACACTCACTTGACACACATCATGAGGTGAATGTCATGGAAGAAACACTCACTGGACAAAGGAAGATGGCAAACAATAGGCAAAAATCAACCCCCTCATGGCACTTTATCAATAGTGCATGTACAACAAGGCACAAGATGTACAGGATCCCAAGTAAACAATGCATGATGGCACTTTATCTCAGTGTGTTTGCATAAATACAAGCTACAATAATAAGAAGACTAGAAATAGAAACATGAACCAAAATAGAGACATCCTACTTAGAGAAGAGATCCCAGGACCTGAAACAACCATGATATCTACCAGAGTGCTGAAAAGAAATAAAATGAATAAAATATGTACGGATCAGAATCTATAAATAAAACTTAGATGGTTGGAAAGTACACAGCACATGCTTTCCAAAAATATAAAATTTTTGAAAAATGGAGTTCGGATGCTCATTCTATGGCTCTTGGAGTGCAAAAACTAGACCTCACTTTGACTGGAAAAAAAATAAAGTCAAACAACAAAATTGGAAACATTTACCAACACCATGAGGTCGGCCTCGGAACCATCTTTCCGACGCCTATTCGTTTTCGAAAAAACGACTCCATATGCCCAAGATAGAGCCAAAAAACCAAACCCCCCATGAAAAAGGCCAAAAAAGGAGGCCTGGTGGCTCTTCGGTGGTCCGGTGGCCAGTGGGTGGCGGCCAGGTGGCACCCTGGTGGCTGGGCGGTGGTCGACCGGAAAAAAAAAAAAAAAAAAAGGCTGGCCTGCCGGGCAGGGGCTGTTGGGGCGGCGGGCTGCAAGTGGCGGCCGGGGAGCAGGCGGCGGCCAGGGCTGAGCACGACCGGGGAATTGAGTGACGCAGGGAGTGGAGGGCACTGCGGGTGGCAGCCGGGGCTGAGCGTGGGGCAAGGGAAGCCGGAGGCCGACACCGATAGGGGCCTTTTTAAAAAAAAAAAACTACAATCACCTTTTTTGATTTTTTGATTTTTTTTTTTTCAAAAAATCAAATTTTGGCTTGCATGCCATAAAAAGGTAAATTTTTTTCTGATTTTTTTCTCGATTTGTGTGCCAAGGTCGTACGGCCTCGATCTAAGAAAAAATACTCCCAGAGGCTCAGGAACCAAAATAGGTCGACTTTTATATGACCATAGGGGTTTTCGAGCCTTCTAAGCATGATGGTGAGGTCCGTTTAGGCCCAAATTGCTCAGAAAAAGGGGTCAAATCCTAGGTACATAAAAAAATTCCTAAAACCCCAGATCTACTTTCAATGCAAAAATTCTCAAAAAAAGAACAGGTAGCTACAGATCTGAAGCTCTGATATGATATAGGAGTTGAGAAAATACAACACCATAGGAGCCCAAATAATCTCTGCAAGCTGAAAAACCTATTACAAGGAGAAGCAAGGAAGCAAATACAGAAAAACAAATACACAAAGAATATGCTCAAAAAGAGAGAGCTCAATATTCAGAAAAATATGTAATGTGATTCTTACAATGAAAAGAACGAACTCAACCTTTAATAGGTCAAGAAACCCTAAAAGAAAAAACCTAGGTTTGCACATAATAATTAATTAAAATAATTAATTATATGCACCTAAAGTTAGCTTAAGTGTAAAAGAGATAAAGGGAACTTAAATAATTAAACAAATAATGTTTAGTTAATCAAGTAAATACTCGAATACTCTAACAAAAACACTTCATTTAAGAAATGATTTCCAAGTCATCGTTATGTGCCTAGTCAACACAACAACATATCGGTGATAATCTATAGTACGAAATCATCATATGTCGAGTCATCAAATGAGTGTCATGCCAACACTATAAAGTATAAATATAATCATTATCAGTGCAAGAACTTAACGCTCTATAAAACATTATTATCAATGCACAAAATGTACGACATCGACTTAAGAGAGATGGCGACAACACATATCAATGTGCTTTTCAAAACAAATTAAAACATATGTAATCAAGCATAATATCCCATGGAAATACAAGAAAACCATACACCTTGATCCAACTGTGAAGCCCAAAGTAGCAAGAGAACCTGTGATTGTCAAGATGGCTCTGCACATACACTACAACCATAAGTAACATGAGAAACCAAAATCTAATTATACCAATGTAGCTCTATTTGTCTATTCAAGCCAATGTATCTTTCTATTCATGCCAATGGGTCTATCTATTCGTGCTAATGTATCCTTTTCCTCATCAAGGAAAAACATAAAGAGGGTAACAATATGAAGAGGATAGATCTAGATGGAATAGTGGGGATTGCAATCTCCAAAAAAATGAAAATAGAAGAAAATTGTAGCCAGTTAAAAAAATTTGTGAACTAGTATGCTACCAATAAATATAAGTGTCATAAAATTTTCAATTATGATATGTTAGAATTTTATCCCTTACTATAAAGACTGCTCATAGTTTAAGATGATTTCCAAGGGTAGATAGAGATGAATCCATGTAGGGGAAAGAGTGAGACTAAGTATGGAAACCCTAATCCCACTCTCATACACACTCATGGAATATGAAAGAGCCTAGGGAGGTAACACACATTGACTACTTCTTATGAGAAAGAGAGATTGGTGGATTACCTCTTAGGTTTTCTATTCCTTTGTTGTAATTGAGAGAGAGGAATGAAGCAAAATGCAATCTAACCTAGAAAGCAAGTAAGCAAGCAAATCCTAATTTGAGAATGCAGATCAAAGAACAACTGATACACTGCTGAAAAATACATTTTAGAAGGTAAAATTAGAGGTGCACCTATGTCTGAAATCTGAGCAGAAATGTCCAGGACCAGAGTTCCACACCACTGTCTTGATTCTGCAATTCTAGAGCTGAAACTAATAGGAAGGATTCTGGAGCCTGCAAAGTGTTGTTCTGCCAAGTCCTATTGATAGAGGGTAGGACCATGGCACCATTCCACTATCCTAGGAAGGACCATGGTGCCACGCCCCTATCCTAGGGGTTTCTACCAGCATGTGCAATGCAGAACTGTCCCTGTGTGCTCTTCTGGTCCCGAAACTTCCAGCGACACTCGGATCTAAACCTATACCTGAAGCTGAAAAAAAGGGTTTGGGGTGGCTATATAGGGTTTTTCCTTAGTCAAACCCCCATGTTGGTGATTTCCACCTCCATGAATAGCCGATAATGTACTGAAAATGTGTGTGCAAGATCCTAAGAATGAAAGTAAACAACCTAGAGCAACCCTAAAGAGTAAACCCTAATTGCTTATAATTGACAAAGTAAATGCTCTAAATACACAATGCAAAGTGGTCTAAAGTGTGAATGGGAATGAAAATGAAGCTCATGTAAAGACATGAAAACAACATGAAACCATACATAACCCCAAAGGAGAGGTACATGCCAATCCTAAGTTAGTTGTCTCCTATTGTTCTTCTAAATCTGAAAAAGCCCCCAATTGATAAAATGAATGAATGTTGAATGTTGTTGAAGAATTTAAAGATCTACTCTTTCGCTGCAAACAAGGCTCTAATGCTCCAAAAAACTGCTCTTAGATTCTTAGAAGAAGACCCTTTTCAAATGAAGAAAGAGAGCTCTTAAATATGAAACCCTAGATCTTAATTTCATGTTTAGGCCGACCTAGAATTTGAATTTACCACTAGTATTTTGTGGTTAAGCATTATTATATCATAGGATTGTGCTCTAAAAGTTTTGGAAAAAAATTGTGAACCATGTGCATTCCCGCCATGGTCCGAGCAACTTTTCACCAAATTTTTGGGGCCATTAGATTTGATAATATTAGAGCGCATCCCAAAGTTACAACTAATTTTGAGATGTTTTGATATGTGAAATCGGGCCTAAACCTTGAAAATAAGACATAATTAGGGTTTATGATTAAATGATTCATTGGAGGAATAAGATGAAAAGGGGCACACTTAGGGTAAATGGTTGAACTTTAGAATATGTAAAGTGATGAAACAAAACCTTAGATTTAATTTAATTAATTAATTAAACTCTTAAAGGGGAATTAGAAATGCAAGATGCAAGACACACTAAGGCAGGTGCTAGCTGGCCTAAGTGTAAAATTGTACCACCCTAGCAAGGGTATATAATTTATGACACTACATTTAGCCCCCACTTTAGTAGTCATATGACACTACGTGCATATGCAAGATAAAGTATAGAAAAGTAAACATCATTTGAAAAACATGATATATCCATAAGTTATCGAATGAAGCCCCCAATGGTATCTACAGTACATAATTAGGAACCCCACCCTACAAAACTACATGTTAGATCACAAAATCACCTAAATGCTTACTAAGGAAGGTGATGAAATTTGTGGGTAGCTATATGTCCCCCTATTTCGACTTTCTTATTAGTGAGGTGAAACATGGTATCATGTTTTCCATAACGAATTGTGATAAAGATTTTGACGAATCAAGTTCACAAAAAGGATCTATTACTTATCCAAGAATATTATGGAACTAATGCAGAGTGAGAGGGAGAATTCATGATTCCAACGCCACCGATGGTGCAAGAATTGGAGCTTCCTAGCTCAAGATATGATAAATTGAAGAAAAAGTGTAGAAATTAGGGTTTTAACTTAAAAACATAAAGTGAAAAAAGTACATAACACATAAATATGAAACTGGCACCTTCATTTGTCACTATCTAACTTTTTTGCACTATTCATTGTAGAGGAGCCCACATACAAGCCATCACGCCTTGATGCCAGCCTAAGCGACCTATGAGGATGGAGATCCTATGCCAGTCCATACTCACCAGCTGACCGCTTGATGAGGTGAGTTGACTTTTTGTTGACTCCATTTGACTTTTTTGTGTTTTCATATTTTTAGAAATGATGATGTCATCTCCTAGTCTGGGCTTGGGCCCCCTCTTCAGACACCTAAGGGTCCTAGGGCACCCTGGTCATCCTAGGGTGCCATGGTCCCCTCTAGGCACAATGGTCCTAGTAGGGCACCCTGGTCCACTTAGGGCACCTTGGTCCCTGTTCAAGGCGACCAATGATGACACAGGATTAGCCGACATGAATGTTAGAACTGATAGAATGATTGTAGTGATAGTGATGATGATTGATTACTGACAATAGATTGTTTTGCATTTTGCAGACACTGCCATACATCTGCGAGCATACCGCTGGTCTCACCTTTCAGAGCCTTTGGGAGTAGATCCCAAGGCTAATAGTGGGAGAGAGGGATTTTCTACATGTAGTGGGCTTGTGGTATGCGATGACCATGGCAGCCATATGATTCCATTCTGCGATGTTGATGACATTGATGGAGAGGTGGGATGCAGACACCTCAACATTCTCACTACCTATGGGGGAGATGATGGTCACCCTTGAGGATGTATACCGCATTATGTGCCTTCCCATTAGAGGAGAGACCATGAGATATCGATCTGACCGGATAGAGGAGGATTACAAGAGAGAGCAGGTATATTCTATGGGAAGAGTGATGCACAGTGAGACAAGAGGTCGTATCATGGTTAGCTGGCTCCTACACCCTATCGACAAGGTTCCATTGGTGAGGGGACTCATGATTGTAACCCTTGAATTAGCCATGTGCCCTAATGGGCACGACAAACATATGCATGGAGGACTCATCTATGCCATATGAGTGATGGAGAGACACAGGAGAGTATATTCTTGGGGTCAGAGCATGCTCATGTATCTCTATCACGACCTTAGGGAGTATGTGTTTGGGCAAGGATACAGCCTGATGACATGCACGCTACTATAGGTGTGGATGTTTGAGCATATTACCTGCACTAGGCCTGGTTGAGCCCCCATAGAGCTATTCCTAGAGAAGCCTAGGGTATTTTCTTATCCTCTTACCCTTGAGTGGTGATTGGGCGATCTCCTGTATTGGAGGTTGAGCTTGGATAGATTGATAGCAGGCGGGGTCATATGGAGACCCTACCTCAGGATGTACATGTGCGCAGGGATACATAGGAAAATGTTCAACATGCAGAGGAACCGTTTATTAGAGGGGTGGTACAGCCACATAGTCATTCCCTTCTACTTTGACCAAGTTCGGCGACAGTTCGGGTTCAGGCAATGTGTTCCTATTGATGTGCCTGTGTACATTTGATACTCACGCATGATGTCGAGGCTAGGACCCATTCCTAGGCCTACCAGTGATGAGATCGATATTACAAAATCAGATGGGTCAAATGAGGGCATAGCGATAGATTATAGAGATGATTCAGATGCACATCGACCGTACATCACATGGTGGGTGAGTACATACCCTGGAGCCATGTTCCCAGTAGACTTCCTTGGAGGGAGCCTTGGACCATGGAGACAATTAGTTGACGAAAATGAATATGATGCATCTGAGGAGGGCTCAGATGATCAAGCTGATGATACAGAGGAGCAAGAGACAGGCAGAGATGGAGATGATCTTGATACCGAAGAGGGAGATCAAAATGGAGATGATTAGGAGGATGGAGATGAGGAGGAGGGTGACAAGGACGACGAGGAGGACGATGAGGAGGACAATGAGGAGGAGGATGAGGAGGATGACGAAGAGGAGGAGGAGGACGAGTCAAATGCAGTCGCTCATCACTCTAGGGAGGATACCATAGCCCTAGATCCACCAAGTCTCCCACTTTAGGTGGAGAGGGACCCTAGAAGGGGTCCTGATCCTGGTCCCCATCGGCCCACACCTACTATACAAAGACAGTATGAGCGCGGAGAGCCTAGCAGATCCCAGTCTTAGGCAATTGCTATCCACAATCCCTACTAGTGAGAGCGAGATCTAGATAAAGTGTCATGTTATTGATTTAATTTATGTATCTTACTTACTTAGATTTGATGATATAGAATGTTACTGATAGAAATTTCTCTTTATCTTGTAGCTACCATCCAAGAGTGGCGTTCTCTGATTCAAAATACAGTGACAAACCTTATTGTGACTGAGCACATTCCTAGTTCCTCACAAATATCGTATAGATCCCAGAGGAATGCAGGATGACATGAGGACATTTTGTCCCCTATTCAAACGGAGGTGGAGGCCCCATGAGAGAGATTATGATAGATAGAACGTGACCTAGCAGCATCACAGACAGAGGCAACCACATACTGAGGGATCATGATGGAGAGGGATCGTAGGAGTTCCTCGCGGAGTCACTTGCAGTCCATATCATGATATACCCCCATGGAGCCACCCCCACGGCCAGATTAGGAGGGGGAATCTAGCCACCATCCTTCAGTTACTAGTTCTAGGGATAGGAGATGATTTTGATGTATTGATGTATATATTATGATACTCATGGATATGTTATTTTAATTTTTGAACAATATACACATTGCTTATATTAGAATTAACATATTGAGTAATGAGCATGTATATCTAATTTTAATTTCTATGTGATTGATTTCTCAATGCTTCATGATTAAATTGATACATGTGTGATTTAATTAGATAACTAAGTATTTAATCAAATGCTACTTTAATTATGCAAAAGAAGAATGTATTAAGCCTTAGAACTATATAACTAGTGTGATTTAATTAACTCTAATTAAACACAACATGATATAATTCTACTTAACACATAAGAAAATGTATAACATGCTAGCACATATGAAATGTAAATCTATTACAATTTACATAAAAAGAATCAAAGATAAACAACAAAGTAATAAAACATGCTTGTCGAGAATGAAGTAATGCAAACCAAACAATATAACATCATTCAATCTTACCTATTTTAATGAAGACATGCTAACATATTACCCAATTTTTAAGAAAGGGATAGAGAGAGAGAGAGAGAGAGAATAAAGAAGACTAGGAAGAGAGAAAGAAAAAGAAAAATAACTAGGCATAGTATCTATGAAGGTGCATAGCATTTATGGGTTCCTTGAGAGGCGTACCTTCCACATTTGCTATCCTATAAGAACCTGATCCATAGACCTTAACAACACTGTATGGTCCAAGCCAATTAGGGCTGAGTTTTCCTTTCTCTTCTGGTAAGGCATTCACGTAACGTCGATTCTTGTAAAGGACCAAATCACCTACTAAAAAGGAATGTTGTAGCTTCGTTGCAAAGTTTTATGATATGCTTGAATATGCTCGAGGGCATTTATACACCGTTCATCAAAAATCTCAATTTTTTGAAGTCTATGCTCTCTATAGGAATCATCATCCACTATACCCCTAAGAGAAACTCTCAGAGAAGGAATTTATAACTCCAAAGGCATAATGGCATTAGCACCATAAACAAGATTATAAGGAGTACAACCCATAGAAACACCTACACTCATGCTATAGGCCCACAGATCATAGGTTAATTGAGTATGCCAATCCTTACCATGCTTGTTTATAGTCTTTCAGATAATTTGTTCAATTATCCTATTAGAAGACTCAGCTTGACCATTTGATTGAGGATAATTTGGTGTATAAAATCTATGTTGAATATTATATTTCTCGAGAAAATTCTTCACATCCTTATTTTTTGATGTCGTTCCATTAGCTCAAACTAAGGCAGAAGGTATCCCAAATTGAGAAGTAATGTTTTCCAAAATTAATTGACAAATTACTTCAACGATAGTGGATCAAAGAGGAACAACTTCCACCCATTTCATAAAGTTATCAGTGGTAGTTATGATGAAGGTATGTCCTTGAGATGAAGGAGGAGATATTTTACCAACAAGATCCAAATCCCATGTAGAAAAGGGCCAAGATTCTACCTATGATCGAAGTTCTTGGGCAGGGGCATGGATCAAATTGCTATGTTACTGACACTGATGACATATTTTAACAAATGCAAAGGAATCCTTTTCCATGGTTTTCCAATAGTATCACATTTAGAGCAATATCTGAACTAAGGACCTACCCCCAAAATTCACCCCACAAGCACCTGAATGTGCTTCCTCAAGAGCAATAGGGATTTTATCTTTGTTTAAGCATCGAAGAAGAATGCCATTATAACCCCTCCTATAAAGAGCTTTACAAAGGATAATGTATGTAGCAACCAATTTGCAAATCCTAATTGTAGTATTCTTACTTTAAGAGTCAGGAAAGGTACCATCACTCAAATATCTCATGATATGCGAATACCATTCATCAGAATCTATAATGCAACAATATGCCACATCACTAGGATTATCAGCAATAGCCAGGGTAGTGAGGTTGTGAATAGTGAATTTAAGATCTACAAAGGGGTCCTCTATAGACACAAGAGAGGAAACACATTCCATCGCATTAGCGTGTCGATTATCTTTTCAAGGAACAAGCTCCATGGTATAAGAATTGAATTTTTGCAAGGATAAAGGTAGACCTCTATATTGTGATAATTTGTCTTGCTTAGCTTGATAAACTCCTATCACTTGTCTTATGATTAGTTGAGAATCTCCATAAATATGTAGATGTTTCACACTCAACACCAAGACTATTTTAATCCCAGCTATAAGAGCTTCATATTCAACAATGTTTTCGATACATAAGAAATTGAGACGATATGATAAAGGAATAGGCTTCTTTTGAGGAGAAATTAAGACCACCCCTGCCCTCGATCCTGTACGAAACTTAGAGCCATCAAAGTACAATTCCCAAGTCTCATTAACCTCAATGGAAAAAATGTATTCATCTAAACAAGACTCTAGATTAGGTAGGGAGAAGGGTGAAGGAGCATCAACTAAGTGATCAGTCAACGCTTGACCCTTTATTGGCTTTTGTGAGACAAACTTAAGGTCAAAATTGGTCAACATCATAACCCACTTAGCTAAATGTTTGGAAAGGTTAGTTTTGGAGAAAAGATGCTTAAGAGGATCAAATTTAATGATAACATGGATCTCAGCATTCAAGAGATAATGCCTCAACTTTTTGGTTGCAAAGACTAAAGCAAGGCACTGTCTTTCTTTTGCAGAATATCAGACTTCGTAATCAAGTAGAATGCGACTTATGTAATAAACCGGGCCTTCTCTACCATCCTTATCACATTGTGCCAATAAGGCTACAAGAGCTTGATGGGAACCAACGGTGTATAGAAGGAAAGTCTTAGTAGGATCAACAGGTTGAAGAATAGGAGGATTGGCCAAATAGGTCTTTAGGTCTTCAAATGCTTGATGATAAGCCTCATTCCATTGAAAAGCGATTTTCTTTTTAAGCAATTATGTGAAGGGAAAGGTACGATCTGCAAGTTGAGAGACGAACCTATGAATAGCTTGGATCTTTCCTTGCAAACTTTTTACTTGGGAGACATTCTTAGGAGGTGGCATGTTAACAATAACATCTATCTTCTTCGTATCCACCTCAATGCCATGATGTGAAACTATGAATCCTAATAGTTTTCCACTATCCACACCAAAAACACATTTTTGGGGATTCAAACGCATATTATACTTATGAATTCTCTCAAAGATTTGACGAAGGATCTTAACATGATCTGTACGAAGAACAGATTTGTCTAACGTTTGATCAATGTAATCTTCTAAGGTTTTATGCATATAGTCATGGAAGATGATATTCATAACATGCTAATAAGTTGCACTTGCATTTTTCAATCCAAAAGGAATCACAATCCAACAAAACGTACCCCAAGGGGTGGTAAAAGCAGTTTTATATTGATCTTGGGGATTAATGAAGATTTGATTATATCCTAAGAAACCATCCATAAAGATTGATAAAGAATGTCTACTACTAAATCCACTATTATATCGATATTCGGGAGAGGAAAGTCATCCTTTAAAGAGGCCTTGTTTAAATCTTGAAAATCCCTACACATCCTAATCTTGTTTTCAGCTTTAGCCATGACCACAATGTTTCAAATCCATGGTGAATAATCGATAGGATGAATGAATCTAGATTCCAACAGTTTTTTAATCCCAACTTTAACAAGTAATGCCACTTTAGGGTGAATCTTTCAAATCTTCTGCTTCACAGGTTTAGCATCACGAATTAGGACAATTTTGTGAGTTAAAATCGTAGGATCTACACCAAGCATGTCAGAATATATCAAACCAAATTTCTTAGAGAACTCATGTAACAACTCGACATACTGTTTTGCTCTTCTTTGTCAAGACATTTTCCCTCCATACTGAGTTGCATAATTTCAGGTTCTTTTTCCTCTTCTTTAGTAGTCTACTAACTTGTCGAAGGTTGATTCTCATCAAAAGACAAATTGGAAATTTTTTTGCTTCCCTCCAAGAATGAGATGATGTGTTTGTCATTATCAAAGACTTTCCAATTCTGATATTATCTGGCACACTAGGCCGATAGATCATCTCTACTACGTAAACATCCTTATCAAAGTCATGATGAGTAAGCAATAAAGAGGTTGAGACAATAAGAGAATCCACCTTTGTATTTTGCTCCCTTGGAATGGCTTGTATGGAAAAAGCATCAAAACCTTTGATCTCATCCCACACTTTATTTCGATATGACCTCAGCCTCTTATTCTTGCTTTGGTATCTATTCTACACTTGGTTAAAAATTAACTCAGCGTCTCCCATGACTTGCAACTTTTTGATCCATTTCTCCTTGGCAAAATCCAGCCCTAAGAGAAGAGCCTCATACTCTGCAGTATTGTTTATAGTATCAAATTCAAGCTTGTAAGATTTAGGAAACTTTTCATCTTGAGGAGAAGTCAGCACCACTCTCGTGCATGAACTAGAAGATGAAGAAATTCTGTCAAATTGCATTCTCCAAAGTTCTGAAGATATATCAGGAACTAGGATTTCATGAATATTTTCCTCTTTTGATGATAACATATAAGTACCCAAACTAGTTTCAACATACAATATCTCTACCCTTGGATCATCAAACTTGAGGATTGTATACTTTTCCTTAGGCTCAGGGTCTAATTTGACTTTCTTTTTGCCAAGAAGTATCATGGCATGGGACCAATCTAACTAAATTTCACCACTGAGGTCTTTACCAAAATTACGGCTTAAGAGCATACCATAACTTGTTGGGATATCAACAACCAAAATATTAAGTTTCAACTTCTTTTGAGGTTGAGTGGCTAAAGCGACTTGAGAGTCTTTGATCTGTCCGACAAGGGGAACTTGTTTAGACTCCATTGAAAACACTTTACCAGTTGATTTGTTCAAAGGCAAGCCTAATACATGAGCAACTTTAGAAAGCATTACATTGTCGGATGCACTAGAATCAATGATGCAATTGATTAACTTACAATCGACAATATACAAAGATATATAGAAATGATCTTGCTTATCAGAAAAGAAGGTGGCAACAAGAGATGATTCCTTTGAAATAGACCCCTCTTGGTTATCATCATCAAAGTTCTCACCTGATTCTTGATGTATGTCTGAATGTGACTGCTTGAGATCCTTTTTGATACAATGCACCAATTTGTCCACATGTTGCGGGTTCTTCTTGAGATACTCAAATTGAGAAATTTGCACCTTGGTGTTTTTACAATATTCTATAAAATCAAAATAATCTTCAAGAGAAGGTTGCCCGCGATGAACAACTTTTTCAGCTTTTCTTGATGATCCTAGTTCTTCTTTGCTTTGCTTCCTCCATAGGATTCACTTAGGAATATCTTCTGCTTCTTTATCTTTTGTAGCAGATTTAGCTTTTTCCTTGAGCTTCTAGCACCAATTCTTTGTGAAAACATTACAAGAATGATTATTTATGTCAGTGTCTTTCTCATCTTCCTCACTAGACTCATATTCTAAAAAGTTAAGTGTAGATGGACCAAACTACTGACCAGTTTCATCTTCAATATATTCTTCAATCTTTTCATTGGTCTGGTTCATCTGCATAAACCTAGTCATTTTGAGGCATGAAGCTCCATCATGGTTTGTTGTGAGATAAAAATCACACATTGTAGTAGTTTGGCAAATACTGGTAGATGGATGTTCAATAGCCAACCTTGGTGTCAGAGCAGGAAGCTTTAGTTATCGATTTTGCTGGTACACAATATAATTCCTCCTAGAAATATCTTAATACAAAGGTGGTGGATTTTGTGGCAACTATTTCTTCAACTAGAGCAGATCATTGGATAAATTTTAAACCATTAGGTTTGTGGTTGCTGGGCTGGCTTGTTGCATTTTTCCTTTTTGCAGTTCTTTATTCCATTTTCCTATGCTCACTAAGTCATCTTCAACTTCAATAGCTAACCTTTATGGTGCTATAAGATCAACAACTCATCCTCTCCTTATTTGAAAATCTATGTTAGTAGGTTGTGTGTTGATGAAGAAACACTTTTGATTCTCTTCTATGGTCTTTTTATCAGCTGCAAGTCTATTGATGAGTTTATTGAATCATGCCACAAATTCTCTCATAGGTTCATGCACTTCCTTTTTCATCTTCATCAATTGGGCAAGAAGAAAACGCCCATCATCAACAGTGTTGAACCTATCCTCAAATATTTGTATAAACCTTTCCATCTCCTAAAAACTTAGGAATATGCTTCCTTGAACCAGTTGGTAAGTCATGCAATTGATTTCCCAAAGCTAAAGGACCTATGGTTATGCCCCATGGGACTGGTAGAGTATTTTGTTGCATGATTCGTTGTGCAAAGTTAATAACAAGAGGAGGAAGTAAGGTTAAATCTTGAAAAGATGGGGAATAGATATTTTCTTTCTTTGGCGAAGAAGGTGTACTAGTGGACTTAACTTTCTTTTTATGAGTTGTGAAAGGTGTGCAATAGTTGACCTTGTGTAGTTCAGCAAAATTGGGATCACTGAAACACTTACTTCTATCACCTCTAGTATATCTCTTGCTTGCCAGCGTGCTTATTGATTATCTTGCTCTTGTTGATCTTGCACGTGTTGAATTATTTGCCTATTGTACCTTGGAATTACCACAATTCTTTTAATGACGATTAACTCCTACCCAAGAGGTACCCTCCTAAGAAGCTCACCAAAATCTATTTCTTCAACCAACACTTGATGTACTTGATGGTATTATTGATAACTTTTACAAACTTTCCAAGCAAGCCTATTCAATTGTGATATTATGTATTGTTGTTCAGCTTGAATCCGGTTAAGATTCGGTTGCAAGACTTGGTCGCGCCCACAAAAGGATATGAAAATCACTGTAAAACCTTTCCTGGGAATTGGGCATTCCATCAGGTGACCAATATCTCCCTCTATAGACGTTCATTTACTTGTCAAACCAGGGGACGTATACTTTAAATGGCGCAGCAAAATATATGCACTAGGAACTCATTTTGGTCAAATCTTAGCAGAAATACCTACTGGAAAGAAATTCTACCTACACTACAGGAAGGTAATGCAAAGCTCTTTAACTCAACTATGATTTGATTAAAACAGAAATCATGGTAACTACAACTGAAACACAAACTATGAACTGGCCTTATGCTGCAGGAACAGGCACACTGATGGATTCCTTGTGCTACAAGAGCAATGTAGAGCTGAGTTTGTATAAAAACTTTAAAGATGAAAGAAAACTGAAGCTTTAACAAGAAAGAACAACTAACTAACTACCTACAGATACCTACTAAGTGGGCCCCCTTAGCAAGCATCTCCTGATTACGCAGATGCTAAACTCAGAACTTCATTGAACTTTATTCATAAAAACAGAATGATATACATTGTTTTGTTGATGTGGAAACTAACAACAAACTTTGTCTCTAGTTAAACAGATTCTGTCTTTCATTATCATATTGATTCTTACATGATAACTACTATTCTGATTCTATCTTACTCTATCTATCATCTCCCTCCTCTCTCTTGTGCAGGAGGAGAGCTTTATTTAAAAATAGGAGAGTAACTAACTAACTAACTCCATCAAAGAAAGACGTGGGAGTAAAATATATCCCCGAGTCAAGGAACAAACTTCATAAATGAATTTATGCGTTCAACCCGATCCAGAGAGAGAATCTAGCGCTCCACTCTTTCCCAATTAACTGCCATTAAAATTCTTTCCCATGGTTTCGGTCACAGAGTCTTCGCTGGAGCTCCCTCGAAGTCATGCAGGAAATGGACTTTACTACAAGGGTGAGATCGGCTGTGCTTGACTCGATCATTCTTCAACAACCTGTGAAACAAAAGGTAACAGGCAACAGAAAAAGGCGTATGGCACATAAATGATATCTATTCATTAATCACACATTTAAATTCACTTCATCATTCAAAAACTATATATGATATATCAGTCATTTTAGGGAGTCAACGGGGCAATAAATGCAATCAAGTCAACACAATGAGCTGCAGGAATATAAAAGTATCTTGCTACAGGATATCCCAAAAAGGTTTCAACAAAGTCTGAACATTCATGAAATAAAAAAAGAAAAGGCATTTAAAAGTTTATCATAACATCCAAATTATGAGCATATTTTAAGCTCATCAAGACCGGTGGATTATGACAAGTCAAGACCATAGCTAGTCATAGAGCATGATATCTTATCTTCTGGATTGTCTTTGAATTTGATATTGGTTGGGTTGATCAACAAAATTTATTGCTAAGAATACATGAGGAAATATTTCAACTTCACTTTCAAACACCACCACAAGATTTTGTGCATTTCTTTCTTCTTCTTCGAGGATTAAGCTCAATCTCTCGTATTCAGCCCAACTTCTTCTATTTCTCTAAGATTATGTATTTGACTGACAAATTATATTTTCTTGTTCAGCATGAACCCAATCAAAATTCAGTTGCAACATAGGAAGAACGTTTTCATGTGGAAGAACCATCTTTCTTCATGGTGGGCAAGAGGAAAGAAAATATCAAGGCGACCGTCTTCTTGTTTGGGGTTCCCAGCAGAGTCGCCAAAATCTATTGGTAAATAGATCTGTCACTTCAAAATGTTCTACTATGTGCCCAATGGAGGAGTGACAAAGAAAAGGTTCCCAACGGTTGGATAGATTATTATTTGGATACGATCTTCTTCTATGTTTGAGAGGGGAAACTCCCTTGTATGATAGGGGTATTTGTATTTTTGAATAAAGTTAATTTGAAAAGAAAAAGAGGAAACTAACTATAAATGAACTTAGAAGAAATCTACCCAACAAACATTCAATTGTTATTAAGATTTCATTGATTTCTAAACTCATCACTATCAACTCTAGACCACACATAATAAGGTAGTTAAATGAAGCATTGAAGTTTGCATGACATCAATATACCCCAAAGATACCAAAGAAATTTATAGTGTCATATGACTATTGTCTTCATGAAACTGGGAAAGTAATTTGCAAACTTGTTATTTCAATATCACAAGATAATTACATAACATTGAGAAAATGAATACTTGACAATCATGGAAACACTTCCAATTTGTTTTGTATTGAAAAGATGGAGTTATACAGTCCAAAAAATTTAGCTATCCCAAAACTCGCAAAGTCCAAAAAGTCCTTTAATAATCCATCTTTCCACTATTTATAATATCCTGTGAGTAACTACCACATAACCAACTTCAATCCTCTCTTAATAACTAACTCTTTTCTGCACAAATTACAATGAGTTAATAAGTTAAACATTTATGCGCAAAAAAAGTCAACTTTCTAACCTTTGACTCCATGAGACGGAAATTCTCAATTTATGTCATAAGACTGAAAATAATACTTGAGAATAACTAATCAAAACACAACAAAATAGAATATAGAAAGATGAAAGCATGATATTAATTATCAATATCATGGAGAAGCATGTTGGCCGATTACTTGATCCTGCTGAAGTGGTGTTTTGGACTTGAACAACCTGTATGCTTTGAGAGCATCTACCATGAACTTGTTTTGGGAATGATCACATTATTCATCTTCAATTTTGCAGTAGCTTGGCCATCCTGAATGTCAATCAAATCATGATAATGAAGGCATGTCACAAGCATCCAAAGCAACTGAAATAACATTGAGTCTCTTCATTCTATCTGCATCTAAAACTTACACATCTACTAGCTCAGTATTGATTCTATCATGAAATTTTCTTAAGACCACCTAACTGTCCATTTGTTGAAATTGTTTCTTTATTGATATATCACAAATAATGTTCATTGTGTCCTCTATTACCTTCATTTTTGTTTTCTCACAAGTTACCAAGAGTTTTTGATACTCACCTAGGCATTGCTTGATATTCTCCAATTTCCAACTTATACTCTTGCACCATCTACTTGATTGATTTTCTTCTTTATGAGAGAAGACTTTCTCGGCAATGAGTACATCCATATCTATTTTATCTATTCTTTGGAATTCTTTCAAAGTATCTTCCCAAGACATTTCTTGTTCTTTGGTATTCTTCAATATTGTAGCAATTTGTTGCTCCTATACAACAAGTTTCATGTGAACATCCTTGGCTTTTCCAATGAAGTATAATGTCTTTGACTTCATTTGATTAATCCATTCCTCTACCATTTTACTATGTCTACTTAATTTATGTTTATCTTTAATCACCTTATTTATAATTATTCCTTCAACATGCATTAATGCCAAAGTTGATGCTAACTCCAACTGTTCATTTGAAGAATCTACAATGGATTTGATATAGGATGAGAGAACCTGTATTTGTTGCTTTATCTAATCCTTTGTTTCCTTATCTGTTTTTGCTTTGTCAACAAGAATATGTGTGGAAATTTGAAATTTTTTAACAACTCCCTCATGTGTTGTAGGTCCTAGATCCACCCATGTCACATTAAAATCTGCCTCACTAGCTTCACTTACATCTTTTTCAACAATAGACTGGGCTACCTGAACACACAAATTTCCTGATGAAGGACTAATTCCCAATCTGGATGCAACTTTTGTTTTCTTTGGTTTGGTTGTCTCATGAAGTGCATTTGCAACCATATCCAAACTAGGAGCTATCAAATTAATAGTTCTCTTCTTATTCTGTAAGCTCTGTTGTAACCAAGATGATGAAGATGATGGAAATGATTCTTCATTATTCATAGATGTCGAGCTTAAAGATGTTGGATTGTTTGGTAAGAGTGGAGATTTAACTTCAGTATAGACATCATTCATTTGAGCTTCACCATGAATCACAAAATCATCATGTTATGGTGATGAAATAATGATAAAAGGTGAGACAGAGGGGATTTGTTGATTATCCATGTTGGGAGGATGTTGAGGTGAAATACATTCCAACTCAGCTCCTAGCTCTTGGAAAAGATTCATTGTCTTCCCTTTTGTCTTTAACCTCTTTTTCTTAATGACATAACTAACTTCACATGCCTCTGCAAGATCCTTTCCTTTTTCTGGATGTTCTCCATCATCACCTCCCTTGGATATATTTTGGTGTAGGCTCATAATTGGATTTAACCTCTGTGCGAATTAGTTAGAAGAGAATAACTCCCTTGTGCACCACTTCTATCTTTTGAAGTATTACCTTTACGTGGAGGTTGGGTTATTGTAGCCTCAATCCTCTTACTTTTAATCCATTCAAGTGTTGTTCAAATCATATAGGCTAATCTTTCATGAATGCTTCTTATCATTGGAAGTGACCAAATTATGGGTGGAAGAGGAAGAAGTTGAATCCTCTCAAAATAAAAAGCATCAATAAAATCAGATTCATCATCCTCAATGTCATTCACATTTATTTCAATTTTGTAATAAACTATCTGCTTGAAAGTGAGCCTCATCCAATCCCTTTTTTGTACCTCAAAATCATCTTCACAGTCCTGCAAGAAATCTTCTATAGTAGGAAAGTGCTCAAATCTGGCACCAAGTTCCAAATCTCCTACATCATACCCTTTTCTATCAAAATGAAACCTCATATCATAAGGGTACAAATGATTCTATATACCTCTCAATACTTTGAGCATCTGAGTAGCTCTCATAGCTATAATAACCAACTCCAATGGGAAAAGAGATAATGCTTTTCCTTTTATTGTGGGAAATTTTGTTGAATCTTCAACAAACCTTGGCAACATGAGAGGGCAACCATCATAACCTCCTATCCAGATGTATGTGAATTTCGGAAACTGTATGAAGTAACTACCATACTTTTTTACCAATGCTGCTACTTTTGGAGATATTCTGAGTCCAATGTTACCTTTTAGTTCTCTTCCTGTTAGCATAGTAAAGGCATCATTAACCCACCTAAAGTGATGATAACTTTCCTCCAACTGCAACTGTGGATTATAATGGTAAATCTGAGTTGCATCATCATAAATGCATTAAACATTCAACCCTAGCCATTTCTTCATTCTGACAATGGCATAAAAGAGATATTATAATTATTTCTCTATTTGAGTGCTCATCGCAAAGATTATTACTAATAATCTTAGCCCAATTAATAAATTGCATGCCTTCACAGATGATGTTGATAAACAAAAACATCCACTCTTTCAAGTCATTAGAATCCTCATTTCCCACGACCTGGTTTAATAAAATAACATATTTGCTATATCCTCCATCAACAGAGACCTGTGTATTATCATGGGAAGTTGTGTTTTCCTCCTTCTTGGTTTTGCCAACCATTTTCTAGCTATATTACTCTGACACTAGGCTTCATTATTGACAAAATAAGTATCTGCATACTCTCTATCTACCTCTATGAATTGGTCTCTAAAAGGCAATCTAAACACAATGAAAATAGAGATTGGATCAAGTTTAACCACCACATACCTTCTATTGTCGTAATTTATTTTTTCTTCGTATTAAATGCTTTCATGCATTCTAAAACTAATTTTGGGCACTGGACTGATGTGTGGTAGCCTGCAGCATGTGCCAATCCACTATCTAGCAAACTCCAAGTTGTCAAAGTTTCATCCTTCTTTTCCATTGATTTCCAAAAATATGGAAGATTCACATTTCCCAATTTAGTATCACCAATGTCTGGAAGCGTACATTTGAGAATGGGTACGTAATCGGGACTATGAAACTTATACTTCATTATGACAGGAAAACTATCACCTACTCAGCCCTATCTTGATGTATGCTTGTAACTAACATGCTAATAGCATTTTCTTTGGTCATTGTAACAAAGTCTATCATGCATTTACAAACTTAAATATTTTATCCATTTATCTCTGACTGTGAATCTATAAAGTGTTTAGAAGTGTATAATATGGTCACTATGTTCAAGCATTATGGAACACGTAAACATATTGTGAAGGGTTTATATTTATAAAGAACTATCACTATGAATAACTATCAAACGCGTCACCTAAACATCAATCTTTATGAACGTCCCGAACAACATTGGGTGCATAGCCTGCATGAGATGACATTTCTTCGAAGTATTTTCAAATAGTTCACCTGCCTTGTTTTATCCTTCCATATTTTGCATGCATGTTCGCGAGGAAATTTGATTTGCTTGAAATTTTCTAAAGTCTTTGTAACAAATCATTTTGCGTATATCTTGGAAATAATTGAATTCCATATGTTGAAATTTCTTTAGAGGCGTTCAATAAAACTATATAGAATCTTTACCCATGTCGATTGCATATGCTACAAAGTGTCTCTTTAAGGCATCATGTCGAACAATTCAAGTGCCTTATCCATGATTCTATTTGGTATGAATCAAGCACCAAGAAAACAATGCACACAAACACCATAGTTTTAATCATGGGACTTGAATTTACAGATGTCAATTGCATAAACTTGAACGTGTCCAAAGCTTTTTCTAAATGTCCATTTTCCTATGAATCTTTTGGTCATGGTGTACCATGAGATGACATTCACTTTGATGTATTTTTTCAAACAATTCGAGTGTGTTGTCTATGCTACCACATCTCTTTGAAGCATTATGTCAAACAGTTTGCGTGCATTGTCAAATAGTTTCCTCCATCAATATATATTCACTCCCTCATTCATCGCCTACCTGACCATGCTTTCTGTCTGCTAACCAAATATGGGGGATTGGTGTCGAGCCTTTGGTCCGAGTATCAATCTTTTCTCTAAACAAGGCATGTTATGTTCAATGGGTGAGAGGCACTAGAGTTCAAATACTCTTAAGCATGCTTTCATTTCTCTTGGGAGAAAGGTTAGGAATGCTCCAAAATGGAGCATTTCTAACCTTTACATGTAACTCATAAAGTGGGCCCACACAAGGTTAGAAAGGAAGGCTAGAGATGCTCCATTTTGGAGCAATCCTAACCTCTTTTGTGAGAGGTTATAATTGTGAGTTAGAGATGCTCCATTTTGGAGCAATCTTAACTTCTAATTTTGAGGTTATAAATTTGGGTTAGGAATGCTCCAAAATGAAACATTTCTAACCTAAATCTCTCAAAGGTTATGATTTGGACTTGTAGGAGCTGTTGACCACAAAGTGGGAAAAAGGGAAATAAAAATAATGGTGTTATAAATAACTTTTCCCCCAAAATGATCACAATATAGAAACCAATTTAAAATATTAAATTATTCTTGAAAATTAATTTAAATATTTCCCATTAAAATTTAATACACAAATTTAGGAAAAAAGGCCATAACTTTTAAATGGTAAGGAGTTAGGCTCAAAAATTTGAAACATGCTTTCAAGGTAGGAAAATGAGCATATACTATTTTTTTATCCTCATGAAAAAAACTAGGGTGAGGGATTTTAATTAATTTTAGAGCGAGGGACATCAAAACTTAGTACATGTTCACAAAGCGATTTCCCTCAATTCCTTGTAATTTTCAAAACTGATTCATTTTTCACATTTTGACCGACATATTTATGATTGACCACAATGTAGATTAAGAATGACAACCTTGGATCACATGCTCACTCATTTTGGAGAGACGCATATTTGAGCCTTCGTATAGAATTAGGACCAATCCAAAGTTCAAATTTTGGGTATTTCAAATGTGGGGCAACAAAACTATAATTATAACCCTAACTATAATTATAATCAAGCTATAATTATAATGAATGTATTTGGTAATTTTTGTATTTTATAAGTTAGTTCATTCGATCTTAAGAATAGTATCTATAAATATGTGTAATCTTAGTTGAATATTAGAGAATACATTTTTTAATATTGAATAATGAAATATCAATAATGCTAGAGAATATATTTTTAATTATTCAATTAATATTAGTCCTTCACTCACTTGTCATGGTAGTTACATTGTAATGATAATTGCCAAGATTTTCACAATTAATTAATCAATTAATTAGTATCAAAATATTTTCACCTAGTTTAAATAATAAAAACAAAATTTGTTTGGCAT
This sequence comes from Cryptomeria japonica, assembly GCF_030272615.1. Classification (NCBI taxonomy): domain Eukaryota; kingdom Viridiplantae; phylum Streptophyta; class Pinopsida; order Cupressales; family Cupressaceae; genus Cryptomeria; species Cryptomeria japonica. The sequence continues at coordinate 135,889 of NW_026729116.1, forward strand.
GGTAGTTACCTTGTAACATATATCAAATAAAACCAAAAGATTTATAGGACCAAAATTTTCATTATTCATCAAATTAATTATAATCAAATCATCTCCACAATATTATTATTGTATTTTAATTATTATATTGTGAATTTATTATAGCTATAGTATAATATTATTGTATAAATTATATATATATAATATTATATTATTGATAATATTACTTTATTATCCAATTTTTTTATATTTTTAAATTGCATTAAGATAACTAAAATAAATTAATTCATAGTCTTTTATATTGTATATCTATGTTTATTTATGTATATAAAGCTTTAAAAGATACCTATTCTGAAAAAATTTGAAAAGAAAATTTAAACATTCTAAATATTATTTTAATGTACTTAAATATTTGCCTAAAAAAATTCATTTAGGTAGTGGATATGTGAATAAGATGAAAATTATTTGAGCCAATTAGATTAGAGAAAACAATTTATATAATTTAGAAACTTAAAAATCATGCATCTTAACAATTTATCATCAAAAGAAAAAATTCATAGTTCTAATTGGTAGAAAAGCTATTGAATAATAACAAGTTAACATAAATTGATTGCAGCTAATTGCAATAGTACCTGCCTACTAATAATATTATTACATAATATAATACAATTTAACCTCTAATTCTAACTATATGATATAATAAATATCAATTTAATATAAAAACAAGTTCAGTTATGGTTATGTTTAACCATAAGTAAAAGTCGGTGTTAATTTACTTAAAACCTTAACCTTAAGTGAACATCAATTATAATTGAAACTTAAAATTAAACTCCTGAAACTAACTCTCACTCTAACCCTAACATTAATTTAACTCTAATAATATAATAAGAATAATGATCTTATAAGTATAATATATGTATAGTCAATTAATGATACAACAATAATATAATATTAAGGCCTAAAATGAGTGGAAGTGAGAGAGGTGGGAGAGGCAGGAGTGCTGGTTTGAGGGTTTCTTCTGGAGAGAAAGAAACCGAGTTTGAGGATGACGATGATGATGGCAAGGTTTGGTCTATTGTTCCCTTGGGTTTTATTGTCGTTGAAGTCTTTGTTCACCCAATTCGATGTTGGGTAGTTTTCGATGCCCTATTTACTATTCTGGGCTCTTTGTGTATCCCCTTGCTCACTCTTTCTTTATTGGACGTTGTTGTGGGTGTGGATGGGGACGAACGAGGAAGGGTGGGAGGTGTTGTGTGGGATGAAGCTATTGTGGGAATAGATAATGGATTTTGCCCCACTCTTTCGCCTTCCTTTCTTTTCTCTATTGTTATTTGCTAGGGTTGGAGACTTGCTATGGTATGGGGATGCATCGATCTAGGCTTGGCTTGGGCCCTTGGCTAGGTGTTGGTTTGGATGGTTCTCTTCGGCCTTTGTTTCGATCAGACCCTCGGTTCCTATCTTGTTTCCTCTATGAAGAGAGTTTTTTCTGCTCTTCTTTAGTGGCTTCATTGTGCTTTGTCTATGGTGGGAGATTCTCCTTTAGAGACTAAGACACTTATTCTGTGTTGGGTAGTGAGAGGTGTGTTTGGGCTAATGGTCTACTCTTCTCCTTGCCTTATTGAAGAGGCCCTTTCTCCTATTGAGGTGGAGTCTAGGTGTAGGGGAGTGGCTCGACTTCTGCCTATTGTGACTGGACTTTCCTGGCTATCGTCTGCTTCCTTCCTTGTCCTATTGAGGTGGCAATTTCTCCTATGGAGGTGGAGAAAGGGGGTGAAGGAACTTTTCATGGTCTATTGTTCATGCCGCTGGTTGAGGTTGCCTATCATTTCTCTCATATTGTGCCTCACAGAAAGGTTTGGGATCCTTATCTGATCCTAATCTCCTAGTCTGTTTTATGGGTTGAGGGAGCCAATCAAAACCCTCTTGATGTCTCTTGTTCTAGGTTTTGGGTTCCTTTTGAAAACCCTATTTCCCAAATTGGTCTTTCTAGTTGTATTATTGAAGCCTGGGCTTTGGCTGATTGTGGGAGCCTTGTTAAACCCACACTCATGATTAAGGGTACCTAGATTAACCCTTTTGTCTTTGTTCCTTTCAGGTCATGTTGTGGGACCCTTGTTAAACCTACACTTAGGGTTGAGGGAGCCCAGAAAAACCCTATATTTTTAGGTTGTGGGAGCCTCTTAAAATCCACTTTTATGGTTGAGGGAGCCTAGAATAACCCTCACTTTTTTGCTTCTTTCTTGGATAGGCTGGATGCTGGCAGTTTTCAAGGGCCCAGTTTGGCCAGTTCGTGTTTTTGGTTAGGTTCAGGTCTTGTTGTTAGTAAGCTGGAGACTCTGTTACAGGTTAGGGAGCCTGGGAAAACCCTATTTTTTGGCTGGGGGTGCCAGATAAACCCTTTCTTTATGTTTTTTCAGATCTATAAGATGACTTAGATCTAGTGTTGTTTCTAGTCAGGTTTCCATTATCTATCTTTTGTGTTTGGTTGACGTTTGTTTTTCTTTGGTTGTTGTGTTTTGCAGCCTTTGATGCAACATGTTCCTATCTAACTCTGGCTTTGTTGTTGTTTAGCTTTGTTTGATCTATCTGCAGTGTCCTTTTGATGGTTTCAGATCCCTGAAAAATCTAAGGGTTTCAAGTCCCTTCAAAACCTGATTATCCTAATAAAAAGCAATAATAGAATATTATAGTGATAAAATTAATAATATAATAGTGAGAATAATTTAATAGTAATATAAAAATAATAATATAATATTATAATAAAAAAAATATAATACTAATATAAATAAGAATATATAATATGCTAAAAAATATATAAAATTAAAATAATAATATAATATATTATAATATCAATACAAAAATATTATCATATTACTTATTCTTTTTAAACTTCATCCTCAAACTACAATTATTTCAAAAAAACCATTCATAACAATAATTGAAAAAAATTTAAGATAGAAATTGAGACATTTAAATTTTAAAGTGATCTATATAATTTAAAATATTGGTACAAACAAAATTTCAAGATAAATATATAAAATGAGAAAAAATAAGATTCATGAAGGCATAAGGAACACCTGGTTTATGACATCAACCCAGGTTAATGTTGCTGAAATGATAATGATTTGCTAAGGTTTCATTTTTGGATTTATACAAGACCTAGTTTTGAAACTAATATTTAGACAGAAGGTTCAACGAGCTTTTTCTTTAACAACATTTGATTTGCATTGGGATATATTTTTTTATCGTTAAGGATTTCATTTATTTTATTTGTAGTTAGATTAGATTGAGCCTTGGGATAAAGATTAGATAGCAAGGGTAAAAATTGGATAGCAACAAGAAACAAATATTTCTTTGAGCTAACTTTATCTAATTTTGTTGTTCTTCAATAACATGATGATTTATTTTCAAATATGTTTCAGGATTTAGCTGTGTAGAAGTTTTTGCATCAATGTTTTGAATCACACTTCATGATTCATCATCAGGATGAGAGAGCTACAAGAGAAAAAAATGTGTAAAATTATAGACCAAGCTAGATAAAAAGGAAGAGAGAGGGGGAAGAGTGGCACAAAAAGTCAAATACAAAGAAAACAAGAAGAAACTAAAGATAAAGGAAAGAAAAGGAAAATAAAATAAATAAGGGAAAAGATAAATAAAAAATAAAACAAAAAAAGAAAGAAACAATATATATATGAAAGTATGTGTGTGTGTGTGTGTGTGTGTGTGTGTGTGTGTGTGTGTGTGTGTGTGTGTGTGTGTGTGTGTGATGTGATATTTATATGTATATGTATATGTATATATTCAAACACAAATAAAATAATAAAAAATTAAGATGAATAAATATATAAACTTAAAACTAAGTACATATATATGGGTATGAATATATACGCGAATATATTCCTACTCATATACATGTATAACTAGCTTACATATATTTGATCTTAATCAAATATATATATAATACACCGAGAGATATCCTTCTAGAGGCGCCTATTAGAGTTCGAGGTACATGATAAAAATAGGCGCCTCGAGAAGGATATCTCTCAGTGTATTATATATATTTGATTAAAAAAAATATATATGTAAGCTAGTAGTAGTCATGACGCAACATGGGAAACAATACAAAGTTCAAAATAGAACTATATAATATTATATTATTAATGTTTGTTGCAATAATATGTAATATTATTATTGCAATTATTATTATTATTTTCTATTTATTTGTGGAATAATATTATAGTATACTATTATTATTAATTTATATTGTTTTGATTATTATGATATTATTTTTATAATTTATTGAAAATAATATTCATAATATAAATTTGAAATATTTTAAATGTATTATATTATTAATTTAAATTATTTTTAGTTATAATATTTTTTTTATAGTTTTATTAGTAATATTATATTAATATAGCACTCGATAAGTATAATACTATTATATTCTTATTTTGAAACTGTAATATTGTTTTATAGTTATTAAGTGTATAATATCAGGACTAGGGTTTAAATCTTGGTTAGAGGTAGGGTTAGGATTATTGTTAGGGGTGGGACTATAGTTATAGATAAGATTATGATCATGATAGAATAACAATTATGATGGGCTTTAGGTGAAAATTATGGCTAGGGTTAGGACTAATATCATAGTCAAGTTTATGCTTAGGATTACAGTTAGGATTGGGGTAAGGGTTAGGATTGGGGTTAATCTTAATGATTGTAATTAGGGTTAAGGTTAAAGAGTATAATTATTAATTATAAATAAAATTAGGGTTAGGGTTAGAATTATAATTAGGATTAGGGCTAAGGTTAAGTTTGCAATCAAAGATAGTACATGATGATAGCTATAAGAGTTAGGGTTTGCGTTGGGATTAGGGTTGGGGCTAGAATAGGGTTAGGGTTAGGGTTATAATTATAATTAGTGATTATAATAAAAATTAGGGTTAGGGTTTAGGCTATAGTTATAATTAGGTAGGGTTATAATTATGATTAGGGTTAGGGTTATAGTTAGGATTATAAGGTTATATACAATTAATAATTAGATATAAGGTTAGGTTAAAGATTATAATTAATAATTAGATATAAAGTTAGGTTTTGGGGATAACGTCAAGCATAGGTTGGATTTACAATCAAGGTTAACGTTAATATGGTTGAAGTTCAAAATAGGGTTTAAATAGTAATTACAATTAAGGTGAATTTTAAGGTTAGGTTATTATAAGGGTTCAGTTACAGTTAGTGCTAGAGTTTAAGTATGGTTAGAATTACGGTTGTTACTCAACTACATTATGGTTAGGGTTAAATTAGTAGTACATTTCAGTTAGGATTAGGGTTTGGGCTAGATTAGGGTTAAGATTAGAGTTCAATTAAGGTTAGGGTTAAGTCTAGGGCTAGGATTAAATTAGGGGTAGTATAAGGGTTAAGATTAGAATTATTATTACAGCTAATGATATAATTGCTTCAAGTGTTACGGTTACAATTAGTGTTGGGATTAGGATTAGGGCTAATCTTAGTGATTACAATTATTAATTGTAAATAAAATTAGGGTTAGGGTTAGGGTTATAATTATCATTAGGATTAGGATTAGGATTAGGATTAAGATTGCAATCAAAGATAGTACGTGATGATAGCTATAAGAGCTAGGGTTTGGGTTAGGATTAGGTTTCGAGATAGAAAAGGGTTAGGGTCAAGGTTAGAATTGTAATTAAGGTTGGGTTTAGGTTTTGGTTTAGATATATAGTTAGGTTTAGGGTTAAATATTATAATTATTAATTATGAATAATATTGAGGTTTTGATTATGATAATGATTAATATTAAGGTTTTGATTATGGAAATTTCTATAATGTGAGTGGATAAAAATAAAACATTATATTTATTCAATTTATATTAGCATTATTACAACAACAAATTTCAAGTTATTTGAATTTTGATTTTAGGATTAGTTAAAATGTGTAAAAATTGTAAAGATTTACAAAATATTAAACAATTAATATTAAAAATGAAATTCTTATCTATTGTGAGAATTATTATTATTATATTCATGAGATTTATCAATACAACCATTTTTGAATCATTTGAAAATTAAATTTATTGGTGGATAAAATGCATAAAATAAACCATCGAACACTTAATAGTCATAGTAAAGTATGTAATAGTAATTGAGAAAAAATTGAACATAATTTATTAAAACATTTCATAGGCATTAAAGTGAATTCGAAGATAATTCATTAAGAAACTGAGTTTACAATCCAAAATTGATTACAATCATAATAGTTACAAAATTTAGTAGGCTCAATAATTGTCCATTAGTTTTTACACATTCCCTAACAACACATAGTTCTCAATTGGGCCATTATCTAACAACTACATAAAACTTCAATATTTAAGAAGTATTAAAGATTGGCCAAGAAGTAACTAAATGAACAACACTTCATTGTAATGATGTAAATACATAACAAATTCTTCAATGATGAGGATGGTATTTCGACCCTTGTTCTCATAATGATAGTGATATACTTCTTTTAAAGAATCTGGAAATTTTGGTGCTATTACGGAAACTTCCTTAACTTTTTTTGCAACATCTTCCATTTGCAATATTTCCAATTCTTCAACATCATCTATCATTAAGGCAGTATTTTCATATTCTTTGACAATTTTGTTGTAGTACTCTAAAATTGTTCTCGCACATTTGTCCATATGGCTCTCAATGAATTCATTTAAATTCACAGATACATTTGGGCTTGTAGCAACAATTTCTGATGCATTTTCAGAAACATCCATGTTTTGATTATTTGCTAAATATAAATAACATGAAATGGAAGTTAGTATTTTAGAATCATGAGAATAAAAATATCCATAAATAGTTACAACATAATATTAAAAAATATTGACATTTAGTAATAAAAAATATGCATAAAATAAACCATTGAACACTTAATAGTCATAGTAAAGTATGTAATAGTAATTGAGGAAAATTTGAAAATAATTTATTAAAACATTTCATAAGCATTAAAGAAAATTTGAACGTAATTCATTAAAAAATAGAGCTTACAATCCAAAATTTTAATTTTTATTACTCAATCCAAAATTGACTACAATCATAATAGTTACAAAATTTTGTAGACTCTCATTTAGGAGTCGCTATCACTTTGTCTGATGGATTCCTCTCAATAATGGAGAGAATTTAAATGGTGTTTGATAGGCTCAATAGTGGTTTGACCCTTCTTAGGTGGTTTCTCAAGGTCAGCTTTATTTTTGTTTCCAAGTTTCTTCCAAATGGATGCCTTTAATTTTGCTTTGCTAGCAGTTGTCGAAACATGTCTTTCTCTTCGAAGCCAATCAATTGCCTAAGCCATTGTCTTTGTATCTGAGGGAAATGAACAACATCTATAGTCATGGTCGAGCCAAAGTTTCCAAAAGTTAACCCATAAGGGGTTTCAAACTTTCTTCTGAGGTGTTCGTCGCAACCACACCCTGTGAAGTAGGATAGTTATGTTAAGTTTCTACTTTACTTTTTTAGTGGCGAGACTAAGGTTCAGTGTCAAACTTGGTAGCTCTAATAGCATATGTAACATCCCAAAACACTTAATAGAAATTAAAAGAACAACTGATATGTATTTTTAAGAAAATAGTTTTTAACTAATATTCATTTTTTTGTTAAAATAAATAAAAATAAAGAAATGCAGTAGTTTTCTAAAATATTTAATAGGCATTGAATAAAAGTTGAACATGATGTATCACATAAACAAATAATATATGAACTCAATTTTCATTAAAGAAAAATCAAACAGAACATTTTGTATCAACCTCTAATGATTTATTTGATAATCATTAAAGAAAATTTTAACAAAACCATATTACATCAAATTTTCTTCTAAAAAAACCAATTTGTTTTCTTCATCCATTAGCTTCCTATTTTCTTAAGGACTCTTTACATAAATATTTGTTGAAGGTCCCATTGTAGTTGTGTCCATTGTCCTTCGATCCACTCTTGAGCAGAGCGTAGGTCAGTCTTAGGATAAGCTTTCATAATACAAGTATCAGGAAAGTATATTTGAAAGAGCTCCTTCCAATCAAAAGGTGATATGAATTTGTTCATAACAATACCCCTCCACTAACAATCAGTGTCAAGTGATTCTACTGTGAAGCCAGATGAGAGGTCGATGGACATCTGCTTGTATGGTGGAACGGGTCTCATATTTTTCAAATATACTTCCTCCAGCAGTACCTCCCCATTTGAACCCTCAGTAATGAATTTTTCATATTGAAAAAAAATGTATTCTTGTCATGACTGACATTGCCAAATGCAATGACAGTTCCTTCAAACCATGCTCCTTTGAATCCCTCCTCTTCACTACAGACCTCCACTTTCATTCCTACGCTTACCTCCATTTTTTGAGAAAATATGACTAACCAATTTGAGTCCAAAAAAATCATGATTACAGAAGTTACATAAGAGAAGCTTATGCATATAATGTATTAATTTTGATATATAATATTAATTTTAAATCACTATGATTTCAAACATTCACATAGTTAAAGGTAAAGAAAATTAGTATTGTTAGCCAAAAAGTTTGTTCACATAGTTCAAGTTTTGAAAAACATATCCATATATAATGAGATATAACATTGTAAGAAATAAATTGTACCAATGTTGACTTCTAATGCAACTAAAAATGAGTCATAATAGAAACATAGTAAAGTTCAAAATTTTACAAATACAATAATAAATCATTAACATTGTAAGAAATAACTTGTACCATTTTTTACTAATTTTTCCTCTAGATTTTGAAAAACATTTCTTAAAGATCAAAATAAGAAAGAACATTTTCCACAAAACACATTTAGGAAAAAAATTATTTATCTCTAATTGAATCTTATTTGAAGAAAAATATATTGCATCAAATTATCTTCTAAAAATTTGAGTCTATTTTCTTCAGCTTTCTGCTTGGAAAGTTGTTTGCCATTTTTCATTTTTAATAACGGTCATATGTGAATGGTGCCATTATTTGAAGACCTTCTAGAGACTTCACACGAGATACTGCAACAAATGTCAATCTTGTTCTTTCTCTTGGTCCTATATAAATTGTAGCTTTTGAAAGAGTCAACCCTTGAGATTTGTGTATTGTCAATGCCCATGCCAATCTTAATGGTAATTGAAGTGTCCTGCCCCTCTATATTGATGTTATTAAAATTGTATTTGTATGATGATCATCAAATGGAATTCCAAAATAATTGTCAAATTCAACCATCACATATGTAGGTGGTTTAGGTGGAGCACTTCTTGGTTGTAGACAATCTTTTGAAAATACCCTAAAGCTCCATTTACAAGACCTGCATTTCTCCATACATTTGAAGTCAACATCACCCTTGAATTGTTGCTAATCAATAACTCTAGATCAAGTTCATCATCTAAACAATCTTCTATTGCATTAACACTTCCTACCTTTGTTGCAACACTGCATGCAACAAGATGCCTCAAGGAATACAACATTCTCTTGTTATGATTATGGACATTGTCATTAGTAGAGAACAAATGGATGAAATTGTCAAACTCCTCATTGGTTGCAACATTTAAATTAATAGGGATTCTCATCATAAGCAACTCCCAATCATCAATTACTGGGTTTGCATCTCTTAGATTTGTCAAAAGTTGATGAAATCTTTGTTGTTGGATATTTTCTCCATCTTGTTTGAATATTGTATCTAAAGTTACCACCGTTTTGAATTCCTCCCATAATAACTTTGCCCGTCTATTGCTGTCATATGCCGGTCTATCACTGACTGGAGGCAACTGGCCCAAATCTCTAACTAAAATCATAGATATACCTAATAACACATGTAATTTTTTTTTAAAATTATGTACTTATATTATATCAATTTTGTACAAATGATTTATATTAAATATTATATAAAATAGTTGTTATCAATAGTAATATTGGCATACCTGCAAAGCTTATGTTTGTGTTTAGTGGGAATGCCTGCCTAAGTCGAGAATCTTTATTTCCCAGCATGTTTTGACCAACCAAGCTCATTTCATCAATCAAAATGTATTTGATATGTGTCATTTCTTCTTGGAAACTTGTGAGTCTTGTTCCTTCTACTGGACAAAATTCTCTCACTGGGATTCTCAATTTTGAGTGAATTGTTGAGGCTCCTATATTGAAGGCAACAACTCCTATTGGTGCAAGTAATAGAAGAGGAGAATAACATGGCATTGCTTCATTTTGAAGAGCTTCACTAATGGTACCAATCAAATATGACTTCCCTATTCCTAGTGTTCCTTAAATTATCATGAACAAAGGCACTCCATTTTGATTACTATGATAGTGTGCCATAATTATTTTCTTTGCCTTTTTTTATTTATCACCAAGTGTTGTGTAGTTGATGCATTGTGGTATATCATCAAATATGAGACATCCATGATCCTTCATGTTTTTTATGAATTTGATTGCTTGAATTGTGTGCTCCCCTGATATTCACTAGACCAACATATCTATTTCAGAAACTTGAATATTTTGACCATTATGCAATATAGATATAATTTCCCACTCATGCTCTATGGTATTTCCTTGAAAAATTTCATTTTCTTCAATTTTAGAGTCACTACCATTTTCAACATTTTCTGCAATTGTTGTTCGCTGCACATGCCAAGCATTATAGTTCAATGACTGCCAATTTTCTACTATGGAGTTATTATCCTGACCAATATCCCTTTCTATGTCATGGAATGGCTTGTACAATAATACCTCTGAAAAATAGAAATCAATCCATTTATCAGACTTACGTGAAGGAATTGATACGAACCTAGGAAAAACTCTGACAATGGCTGCTCTTTCTCTTGGCTCCCATTTGTTGTCTCTCCTTCTTTTTGGATTATCTATCCATGCTCTACCTACGTAAATTAATGTGACACCTTCCATACAAATAGGTCTTGTTTTATATCCATCAATAAAAGATTTTGTTTGTTCATCATTGTTCTCTTCATTATTCATTGTTATAGGTTTGAAAACTTCAAGAGAGACATTTAGATTAACAAACCTTCTACTACTCTCCATCAATGGAAGCTCTAAAAGCTTGTGACATATCCCTTGTGATCCAATGTCTCTTTCTATAACAGTTTATGTGAGGAGCCTTCTATATTCTTGTGCAGCTAAATCATTAGGGTTTTCCATGTCTGAAAGATGCATCGACATCTAGTGGTATGTTTCTGAGCTTTTCTTGGCCTTTTCTGCATACTTTGCAATGTACTTTATTACTGCATGTTTGGAAAGAACTAGCTGCCAATCTATATTTTCTCTCCATATTTGCAGTATGTGACGATTGTGTGAATTTACTCTGTCATCATTTCTTGCTGGTTTAAAATCTTTCTCACCGGTTTCTATGTCTTCATACAATTTTGATCCCCTCAAATTTAACGACCAAGGAGAATTATAGCTATAATTAATATCAACGAATCATACATATTATTTTCTTGACTAATATATAATTTTGATATATAAATATTACTTGATTAAATAATTACCTACAAACCATCCTTCCTTATTTTTTTCGTAGGCACGCACCTTCCTTACAAATTGTGTGTCGTTCTACACAATTTAATATATCTTCATAATCACGATCAATATCCATGTTTGCAAGTTCTGTTGTATTTTGAGACATGGATGTTGCAGATAATTTTGGAATGCCTACAATTGGAAACAAAAGAACTTACATATGAGTTTTATCGTTAATTATATAAATAGTTAGTTTAATGTAATATTATAGATATGCATGTCTAAATATTTATTGAACATGCCCATATATTCCTTTGATGTGGATCTTCTCTGGGATTTCATGCATGAATGATAGAATAAAAATATCTCTCAGCACTTTTTCATTCTTCCTCATTTGACCAATCAATGTTGTCCAAATTTGGAGCTTCATTGATCCATAAAAGTCTCTACACATGTGGTAAACCTCTATGTTGCCACTCATATCTACACCAATAATCTTTGACATTCATTCCTTTTTATAAAATCTCTTTTCTAAATATTGTATGTCTTAAATGCATGTAATGTATGACTATATGAGGATAATCAATAACATTCTGATTTCTCCAATTTTAAGCTTCTCGTGAAGTAGTCAGGGATGTTCCTAGCATTAATGCATGCAAATCAGGCTAGTACATATCTGCTGCACTTAGAGTGAAGAATATTCTAGGAGTGCCAATTTGGTGAAGCATGTCTATCAATTTTGCACGAATTTCAGCCCAGTATGATTTGGTACCCCTTAAAGTAGTTCCAAACCGCATCAAGCTATCAGCTAAATTAGATTGTGGCATGTTCTCCATATGCTGACTTAGCTCATTGATGGTGATAGGCATGTCTTGTAAATTTCTTTTTGCGAACACTGTAGATGAATTTTATGCACGGAGTCTCATTATCATGTTCATCATAAAATATCCAAATCTTGGATGTTTACCAAAATGCTGATCCCTATACCACAACAGATGCTTGACAAATTCATGCAAGTGCACTCACCTCATTCTTGGTTCTAACCAATCACATCTACCATCAGGAAATAGTGTTGGAAATGCCATATCAAGTAACCCTAATGTGACATATTCATTGATTGGAGATGCACCAATGTTTGGCCAATCAATTAACGTTGTTGGATTTGCATCAGGATTATTAACCCATGCACAAATTAATTCCATTTCTCTTTGGGCATTAGGTGGTCTCAAAAGCATTGACTTTGTGTGCTCAACTATATTACCTTCATCAATCTCCATGACAGGACCCACAAATATGATTTCATTTACATCTAAGTCAAATTCGAGCTACACCGTTTTCAATTTGTTGAATATATTTTCATCAGAATTTCTTGGCAGCTCATTGAGAGCATTTTGATCTATTATGACATTTGAGTAAAATTTTTCATGCTCTACTTTGTATTTGAGTGCTTTATACACATGATCCCTATTGACTGTAAAGTGATAATTTGTGCCACGTTGATCCCTTCTTCTAACAATAATAATTGGCAAATTCTCTATCAAATGTGGCAAAACATTTGAAACTTGCTCCATATTTTGGGGAAAACTAATAGTATGTCCCTTGTATTTATATTGATCACCTATTGCATGTGTAACTTGCAATATTGGGTTGACACATGCAATTAACATCTTCTCCACTTGAGTCAATTTTGCAAGGTCCTTTGGTTGTGGGCTAGGATCCATATTATTTGAAGATGAAAACCTATGATTCCCTCTCTCTTGGCGACATCTATTGCATATGGGACCTTTAGACCTCCGAGATAATTTGATTCCAAGATAAGATTCTTGACAAACATAAGACATGTTTGGGGTTCTAAATCTGTCCAAATGATGCCTAAACTGAATTTGGAATCTTCTAAAATCACATCGAAGAGAACCATTTGGGTTTGACATGTTTTTTAAACTACCTTGAACACGTACATTCATCTCTAATTGATGCCCATGTTGTGGTGTTTCCGGTACACATTCTATTGTTGTTGAATTTTAATTTTAAACATTGAACTCAATATTTCCATCAAATGGATGATTTTGTCTCTCACTTTGTTGGGGATTGACTTGTCTTTCTTCTGTTTGAGAATGAGAGATTTGATCGAATGTTCTTTGATGTCTACTTCTCTACAAATTTGCACCATCTCTATTTTCAATTTTTAGTTGTTCCATTGTTATTGTTGCCCTTCTTCTAGCATATCTTTGTCTTTTGGCTTCATTGCGTCTTCTTCTTTGTTCTTCTATTTGAACATATGTCATTTGTTCTAGTTGTTGTCTACAATACTCTCTCTGATATTGTCTTTGATATTCTTTTCTTTCCTCCTCTGATTCAAAATTTAATCTCGGTCGCACCATAGCTAGTACTGACGATTCTGAATTTTGTCTTGGTCCCTCCATAGCTGGCATCAAAGGAATTTGAAGTTAACAAACTAAATAGACTTTATTTTATTATTACCTAATACATTCTAATCATCAAGATCCCTCAAAGGGCAAGATAAGAGAGAATAATGGTAGATTGTAGGTTAATTTCTTTTTTCTTTTTACTTTCATGTATTTATTTTAAAAATTGTAATCATATCCATCTTTTGTTTTCGTCGCACCATAGCTGGTATCAAATAATTTTAATGTCAACAAACTAAATAGACTTGCTTCCTTATTACATAGCACTTTCTGATCATCAAGATCCGTCTAATAGCAAGATGAGAGCATACAGTACTAGATGAAAGGTTAGCAATTGTAATATTGAGTGAAATCCACGTAACTAAGAAATTTATTTATTTATTTTACTTTCATATGTTTATATACAAATTTGAAATTGCATCCATCTGGTGGCATTGCCCTCCAAATAATAAATAATCATTTACATTCATCTGGTGGCATTGCCCTCCAGATAATAAATAATCATTTACATTCATCTAGCGGCATTGCCTTCCAGAAAACAAATATTTTCATTTGCATCCATTTGGTGGCATTGCCTTCTAGATAAGAAATAAGAAAAAAATTTACTATTACATATTTATTTGGAAAAGTGCATGTATATCCATCTGGTGGTAGTGCCTTCCAAATAAAAAATATACATTGTACTTTAATATATTCATTGCCTTGTAAATTTAGAATAAACATTCATATTATAATTGACATAGCTTACAGATTGACTAAATTTAAAGCACAAAATGAATAACTAAAAAGAGATGTGCAGTAAATAGTTCTACAAATTCAAATCTAAATAAACATTCCTTAATGAATTATTGAAATAGATGTATTAATATTAGTAGAGAACTAATATTAATACCATTAAATTCCCATTAGTAAATAATCTAATATTTACTTGGATAGAAACAAATACTCTTAAAAAGTAATATTCTAATACTTAATACATACATGGTTGATGTAAGCTATTGATACACTTCAGTCATAATGAAGCGTGCTACAAATTGTGTCTCAAGTTGCATAGATTTCCTACCAAAAATATTTAAATTAGAAAGGAAACAATTATACAAAAAAAAAATTCTCTATATATTTATCTCTTCTATCTCTTTGTATCCCTCTCCTCTCTCTTTATTTGTATATCCTTCTCTATCTCTATTTTCATATGTGTAGGCATCTCTCTCCTTATTGGTAATGAATCTTTATTACCTTTCTAATTTATATGTTTTTGTTTTAGCTATATTGGGATCTTAGTTCTTGATGAGGTGTGTGCAGTATATTTTCCCTATGACTTTTGCTGCTATGGAGGGAGGGGGAGAAGGTGAGAGAGATGTGTGAGAGAGAGATAGAGACTATGAGAGCTAGATATGGGAGAGAAGTGGAGAGAGAGACATGGTTAGAAAAAGAGAGAGAGGTTAATTAAGAGGAGGCAAGGGGAAAAGGGAAGAATCGACAAATGGAGAGGGAAAGAGAGATTAGAGAAAGAGAGGGTTATTGGGTGGAAGATAGAATGTGTGTGTGTGTGTGTGTTATTGGGTATCTAAGATTAGAGAAAGAGAGGGTTATTGGGAGAGAGAGAGAGAGAGAGTTGGGGATAATTACTTATTTAATGTTTCAAGTATTTTGAGATGATTATTACACAAAAATCATGAAAGAGGGAATTCATAAGAAAGAGTTGTGAGATTTTGATGTTTCAAAATTGAAGGATGAATTTAAATCAATTATAATTATTTTTACATAAAAAAATATAGAAACACTACCTATTTCATAGTGTAGAACTCTAAATCACCTTTCTAACACCTGTAAAAAAATAAAATTTTGATATAAAATGTAAAAGTTATGCCCATTTTACTAAAATGTGATTTTATAATTTTTCTAAAACGGATATCCGATTTGGTTTCCAAAATGGATATCTGATTTTCTTTCCAAAATGGATATCTGATTTTGTTTCCAAAATGTTTTAATAGTTGTCATTATATGTTAATTTAATGTTTCAAAGTTAAGCAACTACTTATAATATGGTACTTGACCTTGTTTTAATTGTTATGATCAATTTAGAAGAGAATCACATAACTCTAACTAATTCTTCAAGTCAAGTATAAAAAGTTAAAAGTTATATCATACTTCTACTTTTACATTAAAAACTTTCATAATTCTCTCTATTTAAATGCATTCTAATAATTTTTGTTACCCTTGCAGATGACTCAACTTTAATTGATTTCCACCAAAAGATCTCTATTGTGAAGAAATATGATATACTTGCCAGTTTCACTTTGGTGATTATCTTATTACTGTTTTTCAGTTTGTCATGAATCTTTCATAAACTTAATATGTTTCAAAGTAGTTAGTTATAATAATCATTTTGAATTGTTGTTTGCCTTGTAATAAGATTTGGACTCTATCTTAATAAAAATATAAAAAATCATTTTGAAAATTATTCTGACTGTTAATTTCAGAGAATCTAAACATAATAATATTTTTTACTTTTATGAAAATAATATTTCTAATTTTGATCTTAAAGTACTCTAAAATTTCAAACAACAATATTGCTCTTTTATTTATTACTATTCTATGTAGTTTCATTTTCTGTTAATCTTTTGTTTCCATTTATACACCATCTGAACTTGAAGTATTTGTATTCATGCTATAACAATGATCTTCAGCTAATATTTTTAAAAGAGATTTTGCTGAGATGAGACTCTCTTTACAGTCTAGCGAAGCTGGTCTGTTCTAAATTCTAATATTTAAAGACTCAAAACTGATTTTCTAGTTAAGAAGTGTTTTCTATTTGTGTCTTTATACAATAATATTTTATGTTTGATTCCTTTGGTTCAACACTTAATATGTCAACTTTATAATTCAAACAATAGTCTCTGTAAGTACATGTGTACTTTTACCTTGCATGATTTTATATTATACAACTCAAATGAGATTATATTAATTGTGGAGAAAAAGGATTTCATATCAATGTAAATATCTATTTGATATTACAATTTACTATCATTTCTTGTACACTTTTTCTATGGACCTGCCTAATAGTAGCATGAAAGATGCAATGGCTATGCTAGGTTGAGTACCAATGTTGAAGGAAATGTCAATGTTACATGCACTTGTCTACAGGGGTTCAGGCCCAAAAACAACCATGCTTGGGATTCTCAAGAATATTGGTTAAGTGGTTGTGTTTGCCGAAGTCCATTGCAGTGCTCTCTCACTAATTCTACCGACGGTTGCTTGGAAGTGAAGAGCAAGAACTTGCCCGACGATAAAGCCATTCCATATAGCAACGATCTAACTCTAAATGGATGACAACATGCCTACCTAAATAACTTCTCGTGCATGGCCTTTTGGCTTAGTAGCTCATCGACCTGCCCTCAAGATATATAGGGGTTGCTTTGATTACTATCCTACTATGTAGGATAACCTGGAGTTCTCAAAACTATAGTTGTTGCTCCTATAGATATGGTCAAGTGATTTCGAAACAACCCATTGAAACTTATAAATTATCTGGTAGACATGCATGCAAAATACGAAATCATAGAGATAGCTACAGAATAGACACAATTTTTCAATTCTTAGCTATGTTGAGAGAAAGCCTTCCGCCATACATGCCCGTTTCCAAAGTAGACTGCTAACATGATGCCAACATTATCAATGCAACCTGTATTCCGATCTGCATCCAAAATGCAAACAAATTATTCTCAGCATACATAGAATGCAATGAAAACAAATTATTCTTAGAATACAGAGGATCTCCTCACCTGTATTTGATCTGCTCTTGTTTCAAATGGAATGGGTAAGATTCGATTGCAGAGAAAATAAATTTCCTTTATTGCTTTCTTACTTCCAATTTCCTTTATTGTTTTCTTCCTTCCAATCGTTGCACAACTGTTGCATGTCATCATTGCATGTAACTGCTAGACCTTTGACGTTACATTTCGAATCATGTCTTTGGTCCATGAAGCTGCAGACGGTGCTTGGTCCACACAGCTACAGGCGATCATGAATCCGTTTTCTTTACGGTTTACATAGAATATTCTCGTTTTATTCTATCCTTTACTCCCCTTGATGCGACTATATAGGAACGCCTCTCGGCATAAAAATAAGACAAAAATATTAAAAAAGAGAGAAAATGAAAAAAACACATAAAAGAAGAGCAAGCAAATAATAGAAGAAAGTAAGACAAAACAAAGGAAAAAGAAAAAGAAAATATATATATGTATGTATGTATGTATGTATGTATATGCATATATTTGTGTGTGTGTGTATGTATATATATGTATATATACAGATACACATACACATATACAGATACATATACATATACATACATACATACATACATACATACAGATATATATATACATCTCTTTATATGTATATGTATATGTATATGTATATGTATATGTATATATATCTATATGTATATGTATATCTATATGTATATCTATGAATGTATATATATGTATATATGTATATACATATAGATATGTATATATATATATATATACATAGATATACATATACATATACATATACATATATATATATATATATATATATATATATATACAGACACACATATATATATATACATATATATGTATATATATGTATATATATACATATATACATATACATATACATATAGATATACATATGTATATCTATATGTATACGTATATGTATATGTATATCTGTATATATACATACATATGTATATATATGTATATATATACATATGTATGTATATATATACATATGTATATATACAGATATACATATACATATACATATACATCTACATACACATGTACATGTACATGTATATGTACATGTACATGTATATGTACATGTACATGTATATGTACATGTACACATATGTACATGTACATATACACATATGTATACGTATATGTATATGTACATGTACACATATGTACATGTACATGTACATGTATATGTATGTGTGTGTGTGTGCGCGCGCGCGTGCACTAGGATTTGGGTTTCCTCCAAGCAAATATGGTTTTTGGTTGAAGAAGAAGCTCAGCCAGGGATGATTTATTTCATATTAGTATCATATGCAAGATGCCAAAAGTAAATGTTAGATTTCTTAAAGATGTTTAATCAAAGATATTTTGACCTAGCAGCAAGATTACTGGAAACATCAGATGGATCATTGAGTCAAGATGTAAAACAAGGAATGAAGAGAACTCTATTTTGTTTCTAGTGTATCAGATTCTGAAACTTTACCTAACTTTATGCTTTTGTTTCCTACTCATTGCGATGCATTTAGAAGTGATACTAATGATATTATTTGGAGAAAGAACATAAACTTTGACCTTTCATTATCTTTTTGGGCTCAAGTAGCTATCTTTGAAAAATAAACGCAGAGATGCCAAAATTGAAACTAATATGGAAGATGAAGACTACAAATTCTTTCTTGAAAACATTATTAAGGATGATGTATCCTATGATTTTTAGTTGAAAAAGACACAAGACGGAGGTGAAGCATTTATCGAGTGTGAAGAAGAAGAAGATGGACAAAGGATGCATCAATCTTTGGGTGTTAATATTTTTTAGCATATACCTGGACATAATAAACATAAATAATCATAAAACAAACCAAAAGAATGTGCAAAATATGATGGTATTTGTCTAATAAAACAAGAAGTTCTATGATAGTCCAAACAACGTGACACATTACTTTCTTTCTAGCACCTCAATATAAATCATGCATTACATTTTTTCTATTATTATCATTCTGTCAAATGCTTATGAAATCAATGTTGATGGTTTAATTTTTATTTTTATTTTGGTTTTTGATGGAGAAGCTCACAACAATCAGAAGCTCCATAATGCAACAACTAAAGAGCTTACAATGCTATTCCCATACTTATAGTGTTTGAGGCAATTTCTATTTTTTTGCGTTCTGCAATTGACTCGTTAATTGCCTTTCATTAAAAAACATTTGATACCATGCTTAGATTTTGTAAACATTTTATAGTAATTTTGAATACTAGTTGTTAGCAAGCTACAAGCTACAATGGGTTGTCATATTTGTGCCAATAGCATTCTATTTTGAATGTAGTTTTTCTATGTTAAGTAGTTATAAAGTTTCTCTTAGCTACCTTTCTTGTGCAAATATCAATTGCCAAATATTTATAAACTTATATTACATAAATAGAAAGAACTTTTCTTTCTTTAAGATGGTTTTATTGAATTTTTTCAAGGCATAAGCATTTATACAAAATTAGATTTAGACTATAAATAAGATACTATGTCAAATTTTAACTAATAGAAAAACAAGTTTAATCATTTGACTTCCATTGATTGTTTTTAATCATTATTAATTTTTATTTATAATTAAGTCTATTTTGATTGAATGTTTTAGTACAATTGTGCAATCTTCTGAAGCTTGGCCATGATAATGGTTTAACTCATTTGTTTACTGTATGCTTATATAAATCTAGCACATTCTTTCATCACATATTTTTAATAACTTGTGCCTATTAAGGATAGCATGAGCATGAATGATAAGTTCTCATGATTTATCTTTTACACTTGTTATCTATGTTGATTATATGCATAATAAGTCCTACCTTTCTTAATACTCCATCCTCTCGTAGATTAGCTTGAAGTCAACACGTTCTATTGCAATAACTTAATGTACATCCTAATTCTATATATGTGATACTATCATAGTTTTTTAAACACATTCTCATCACCTTACCTCTTGTTAGAACATAAAGACCTAAAAAACTATCACAAAACCACATAACATCAATTGTTAAGCTCCTTATGAAATCTAAACATGAAGCAATTCTTTATTCTCACAAGAAACAATAACTCACTAGTTCTTAGCAAATGACAGGGACTCCATTGTATCACACCTCTTGTTTTATGTTGGATTCTTTAATTGAAAATTATTATTATTTTATAAAGGAAAACGTTATTGTATTTTATTATTATTGTTGTTAACGTTATTATTTATTGGCCGACCAATAATTTCAATGAAATGCCTCGTTAAACTCACGACGGAAGAACTTAAATTCTTTGTTCGTACTCGTATTTCGTTTCACACTTTTCAAGACAAAAAGCCACCTTAGTATTATCAACATTTTATTTATTTATTACACACTAGAGTAGTATAAATTGATGGCCTGTTTCATTACATTCTGAGATACAGTAAAAAAACATTACTAACCTTTTGATGGCAAGTACAGTCATAACCCATCTTCTGTTTCCCTTGGCTTTTCTCGTTATCCTTTTCTCCACAGCTGCTTCTCGTCAATTGAATGAAAAGGTAATATCTTAACTCTTCTTCGATAGTAAATAACTTCATCTCCCTCTGTTTGGATTGCTACTGACTGAACATTTTATTCTCTGTCAAATCAGCTTTATATAGTGTACATGGGTGATGTTCCATCCCCAGATATACAAGATTACTCCCAAACAGCAGCAACTGCATCTCACCTCTCATTGCTTCACTCTCTACATGGAAGGTTATTACATAGTTCTTTCTTCTTGTATGCTTCACTCTCTACATGGAAGGAGAAATATTTTTCTAATTTTGTTTTTGTAATATTCTTGTTAAGCTATGAGGCAGCACAGGAATCTTTTGTTCATAGCTATTGGAAAAGCTTTAACGGATTTGCAGCTTGGCTTTCCTCATCTCATGCCCAACACCTCTCAAGTAAGATTACCCCAAAAATGGATGCTGTATTTAACAGTGTGCTCTGTAGGAATTTTTAGAATGGTGTCGAGATGAATTATAATGATAATGGGATGAATTGCTTATGAATTGGAAATTTAAAATACCCAATATATGCTGAGAAGGATATTGCATCTTAATTAGAAATTTGGCAACCAGGATATTAGTAGTAGTTACTAGAAATTCGTCTTTGTTTTCCAAATGTATTATCATTTTATTTCCAAATAATGAGTTGAAAGTCTTGTTTGTGAATTACAGACACAGATGGCATAGTTTCGGTCTTTGAAAGCAAAAAGGCCAAACCCTTAACAAGTAGATCATGGGATTTTGTGGGACTCCCTCTGTCTCAGCAAACCAATGATTTGGAGTATCAAAGTGACGTAATTGTTGGCGTTCTAGATACAGGTATAACAAAAAATAATAGAGGCTTCATTGGTAGCATAGAACAGACACTAAAATGGTTTCACAAGATTCTCAAAGTAATTCTGAAGAAATATCTCTTACGCAATTTGAGTGCAGGGGTATGGCCAGAATCGGAAAGTTTCGATGACAAGGGATTGGGTCCCATTCCCTCAAAATGGAAGGGAGTGTGCCAGACAACACCCGACTTCAAATCCTGCAATAAGTACTAGAACATTCATTCGTGCTACTTCTGGAACTAAATCCTTTTACCATCAAGAAATGATGTAGAAAATAATTATTTTTGAGATTTTATCGTGGTGACAAATGTATTTAATTATTTCCCAGGAAAATAATAGGTGCAAGCTTTTATAATAAAGGCTCTGGATCTGAACCAGAGGCTGGTGAGTTCATCTCTCCAAGAGATTCAGATGGCCATGGAACACACACTGCCTCCACAGCGGCTGGAAGCATTGTCAAAAATGCCAGCCTTTTTGGATTTGCCCAAGGAGACGCGCGTGGAGGAGTACCTGGCGCAAGGATTGCTATATACAAGGTTTGCTTTTCAGATTGCAGTGACGTAGATATTCTTGCCGCATTTGATGATGCAATCCATGATGGTGTGGATATTATTTCTGTTTCGATTGGTTATTCAAATGGAGGATTCCTTCCCCCACTTAACTACTTTGAAGATAGCATTGCAATTGGAGCATTCCATGCAATGAAGAGAGGAATCTTAACATCAAATGCTGCTTGTAACGATGGATCTGTGGGAACTGTTTGCAATTATTCCCCTTGGTCCTTGACAGTGGCTGCAAGCAGCATTGATCGCCAATTCAAATCACAACTTAATTTGGGAAATCAAACGTCCTTCGAGGTAAATCAAATATCATTGTCATCCACTCATATTAAGTGATCAAAATTCTAATGAGTTGAGTTTAATGGTGTGATAGGGGCGTGCTATAAATACATTCACAATGGAGCAGCCTTGGTATCCTTTAGTATATGGAGGAGACGCTACTAATGTTTCTGGCGGATTTTCATCACAGGACTCAAGGTGAAATGCAGAACATCATCACATGAATTTGATAATGAATTACTTTTTTAAATTACATTTGCTCATTTGTTGAAATCAAAGCTCGCCATTTGTATGATTATGAATATGGTCAGTGGTTGCAAGTTATATTCCCTGGATCGCAGCTTAGTTGAAGGAAAAATAGTACTTTGCTACTTAGCAGACCCATATGATCTGCCCGATGGTGGAGTGTATGTCTCTGGAGGGGCAGGTGCCATAATAATGTACGATCCAATGAATGATACAGCTTCCTCGTTCATCGTCCCAGCTACACTTATATTTAACAAAGAGGGAGAGGTTATCAGATCTTACATCAACTCCACAAGGTAAATGCATGAATGAAATGAATTACTTTTTCCCCCATAAAAATTGCGTTTGATGGAGTAGAAAGTCATCTAGGACTTCTAGTAATTGAATTAGACCACAATCCAACAAATTCATGAACGGCACTACCTAATAGGCACAATCTATTGGGTTGTGGTCTAATTTATTTACTAGACGCCCCTTCGGGATATAATATTGTTTTACTCTAAAATTGGTTAAAACGTTTGATTGCCTATTCAAGATCAATAAAAAATGAAACAAATTCTGACATTCAGAAACATTAAATCTATGGTACAACAAAAGAAGCTGAAATCAAAAGCCTTTATTATATGAGTGTAAAAGAGCCCTAAAGTGGACAGTTCAATAACAAAATGAAAATTGAATATGAAATTTCAAAAAAAGAAAAAAACCAAACTTTAAGACACTGCTTATGTTTTAATTCCAATACATTTCATTAGCTCTCCAACGGCAAGCATAGAAAAAGGTGTGGTTCGGAATGATTTACCTGCACCTATAGTGGCTTCATTCTCATCAAAAGGTCCCAACCAAATCACACCAAATCTTTTGAAGGTGAGAAAACTAAAATATCTGAATGGTATTTGAAAATTGATCTTAATTAACAATTAAACTTGACATATATATCAGTGGCTCACTCTCAAAAAAAAAACAAAAAAAAACATTTAAACTAATCCATTTATATCATATTTCCTTGACAGCCTGACATCACCGCACCCGGTGTAGATATTCTAGCAGCTTGGTCAAAAGCTGCACCAATGACCACAAGTCCTTTGGACAAAAGAGTTGTGGATTTTAACATAGTTTCTGGAACATCCATGGCATGCCCTCATGCCACAGGAGCAGCGGCCTATGTCAAGTCATTTCATCCTGACTGGTCTCCTGCTGCTATATATCTGAATGGTATTTGAAAATTGATCTTAATTAACAATTAAACTTGACATATATATCAGTGGCTCACTCTCAAAAAAAAAACAAAAAAAAACATTTAAACTAATCCATTTATATCATATTTCCTTGACAGCCTGACATCACCGCACCCGGTGTAGATATTCTAGCAGCTTGGTCAAAAGCTGCACCAATGACCACAAGTCCTTTGGACAAAAGAGTTGTGGATTTTAACATAGTTTCTGGAACATCCATGGCATGCCCTCATGCCACAGGAGCAGCGGCCTATGTCAAGTCATTTCATCCTGACTGGTCTCCTGCTGCTATCAAATCTGCTCTCATGACCACAGGTGGGTATCCATTTCATAACCCAAAAATTGTATATAATCTTATTTCTTTCTTATCTATGCTCACAATTTAATTTGTGATTCAGCATCTACATTCGATGCAACATTAGAGGGCAATCGTGCTGGGGAATTAGGATATGGTTCAGGGCAGATTAACCCCCTCAAGGCCATCAATCCGGGGCTTGTGTATGAAGCTGACGCAAAATCCTATATCAATATGCTATGTAGCCAAGGATACAATGAAACATCTTTACGTTTGTTGACAGGAGAATCTGTCACTTGTTCTTCAAAATTATCCGAAAATGGAGTATGGGAACTTAACTATCCTTCCATGATGATTGTTAGGGATGTAAGTGAGCCCATTTTTGTTCAATTTCCAAGAACAGTTACAAATGTAGGACCTCCAAAATCTACTTACCAAGCCAAATTAGATGCGCCCCTTGGAATGAACGTGACAGTGGAACCAGATACACTCTCTTTCACGTCCTCCAATCAGAAGATGTCATACAATGTGAAAATTGAAAGTCGGGTTGTACCAGATGATTATGCTTTACTATCAGGTGCACTGACTTGGAGCTCTGGCAATTACAGTGTGCGCAGCCCCATTGTTGTATATTATGTGAAACAGTAAGATAATTATGGCATCTATGGGCAATTAAATTGTCTTAGGACGTAGGTGCATTTTATGAAAGCAGGGTTTGTTTTCCAATGTCCTCGTAAAGGGTTGGAGGGTGTTTATTTTGTTAATATATTAGATTTTTATTGTGGACATTCAAGTATAACCTTTCAAGTTGTAATTTTTTCTTTTTACAGATTACTTTTTAGTTTTCATGTGATTTTTAAAAAAAGTAGATTTTATGTTGTGATATTTTATCTTTGGATAAATAGTTTTTAAAGTATATGTTAAAAAGGAGCTTATATTGATTTCATGTTAGTATGAAAAACAGACTGTATTGATCTTATATTATTGTTTAAATAAATATATTTGTAAATTTGTAAATTGCACATTAAAAACATAATATTAGTATTAAACAAAGATTACATATAAAATAAACTTCTTAATAATGATAAAATTTTCTAAAATCTATTTTCTATGTTTTTAATCATTGATAATTAGACATGCAATGAAGAACAATTCATATAATATAATATTAATTGGATATAAATTCAAAAGATGAAGTAATTTTTAATTTTTAATTTACTTGATTTCATCTTGAAAATGTATTGATGGCAGTACACATGTTAATTTAATTGAACATGCACGATGACAAGATTGCTTTTCTTGATAATGTCAAGATTGATTTCTGGTTACCACTACCACACGGTTATTTCATAATGTGTATTTAGCAGTACCGATACATTTTAAAATACCCTTCGTTCAATGGTTCTAGTAAATTACATAAGTAGCATTGAGAGATTAGAAAAACTCTATCATTGTAGATCATGTAAAGTACACTACTGGTAATTAGTAATTAATTTAAATGTTATAAAAAATCACTTATTTTTACAAAGAAGTGATTTCTTTTCTATTTTCTTTTTTTAATTCATCTTTTTAAGGATTATAATCTTTACATATTGGTTTCTTTCTAACATTATTATAAATCATAAGTACATAGGCATATATAATCGATTGGACATAAATAATCATTGTTTTGAATTATAATCATATGATTTATTGGTTAATAGTTCTTACAAATACGTGATTGAGTATTGTTGTCTATGTATTCTCCATATCTCCATATCACCAGATGTTATAGTTTGATATATATCGTAGGTCTATTTTTGTATGAATTCTCTCAGCTACAGAGCTATTAGATTTTGAGTTTGTATCTAGCAGTCAATGTATGGAGCTGTAAGAGGATGTAAGAGCAACAAAATGTGATGGCAACTTTGAAGAAGCTGAAGTTCAGATTGTTAATGTAATTTTTGAATCTAACGAATCTATAAAACTTTATGTGTGTTTTCTTCCTATTTTGTACCCCTTTTTTCCTACATGTGGTATCAAAGCTTGGTTGGTTGTATTTGTTGGGAGTAAAGGATCATTGATAGTTGCTCCAAGTTGTTTTCTACAAGGATCGTGGGCATTAGAGGAGGAAAATTTTCTATTGTTAATGTAGCCATCAGCCAAAAGAAGATTACAGCTAAAAGGAAAGGTTGCTAGTCAAAGATTGAGAAGGTGCACAAAATTGTCAAGTGTGTGAGCAAGGTAAGTTTTTTTTTTGTTTCAATGGGAAAAGCTGATAGAGTAAACAAAGAGAAAACAAATTATTTGGAAGAAGAATTGAAGGAATGTAAGAAAAGAATTTGACAATGCTTTTAAAAGAGATAATTATAAAAATGTAAACTTTCTTTTGCATGATAATTGTGAGCTTGAAATTTTCTGAAGAAAGTAAAAGAGGAAAATGAAGAGAAGAAAAATTAATGTTGTTTAATGAGTTGGAAGAGAAATTGAAGAAAGTAGAAGAGGAGAATAGTCTATACAACAAGGAAATATCAAAATTAAATGAAGAGAATGAATGTTTAAAGTCAAAAGCATTGGGCCACGACACTTCATATAGTACAAAATATTCGTGTTCATCATTTGATAAGTGTAATTTTATTAAAGTCATTGTGATAAAGATAAGCATGTTAATGAGTCTGAAAATATTGTCAGAAGTGATGAGATTAACAAAAGTTGTTTTCAAAAATTTGGTTTGAATATTATGGAGAAAATGGATTATAAAGGTAAAGGATTGGGAAAACATGAAAAAGGAATCAAAGAGCTCATTCAACCAATAGAGATGCCAAAATATGAAGGGCTTGGATATAGAAAAGGTGAATTGATGTTCAACATGATATATGTTTAAACAAATCACCAAAAAAAGAAATAAATCCAGTGTTCTCTTGCAACAAAGAAAGTCACATTAAAGACATGTGTTGGGATCTACATCCTTGCAAAATTTGTGGTTTAAGAAATCATTCTAAAAAAATGTGTTGGAACAAAGAATGGAAGAACATGAACCTATGACAGCTTGTATAAAAATGGATTGTGGATGGACCTATGGATCTGGTTGGGAAGAGCTTACAAGTATGTTCAAAAGGTTGTACAAATGTTCATATGTGAAGACTAATAGAAGTCATGAAAGGTTTGGATGTTAAAAAAAAATAACAAGTGTTTTCAGTAAAAATAAATTATTGTCTAGCAAGACATTTACAGATTGTGAAGATATAGAAAGTTCCCGGTTGATATTTTGAATATTTGAGATTGTTGCGGTAGGGAGAGAATCCAAATGAATGGTACCATTATTAAGAGTTGGAAATGGTTTAAAGGAAAGATTTCAAAGTCTAAATAATTGATTTGGAAAGGGACACAAGAAGACAATAGTCTAGAGAAAATAAATTTGTGAATGTCGCAACATTTATGGTAGTTGTGATTAAGGGGGAGTGTTAGAGATAGTAATCTCAACTACCCCAACCATGTAGTCAGCTCTTATCATCAGTTTGCAAGCATATCTACAACATTAAAGACAAGGATTCAAGTAGATCTTCAGTTGGATTTGCATTCTAAAAAACATTATTTTAGATGCAAGATTCTATATGTTTCTTCCAACTATCTCCAGCTTCCCGAAATATTTAAAGACCTCCATAAAAAGAGGCACTTGTAACCAATCTATAACCAATGAATAAAGATTTGGCTTTCATTTTGTATTTTGATTGCCCTATTTTGTTATGCTTTGTTTGTTATCTACTCCCCTATTCCATCAAGTCTTCCTTGATTTTGGTAGAGTCGTGTATTAGAATAAAGTTTTAAAATGAAGTTTCATGTAATTTCAACTAAATTTATTAAAAGTTAGAGTTTTATTTTCATGTTATAAATGTTTTTTTTTAAATTTATTTCTCATCAAATAAAGCTATTTAAAGTAATTTCTCTTTTAAAGTACTTTTTATAATCTTAAAATTTAACTTTCAAGTTATTTTTTTAAGCTTTGAAAATAAAATTTGTAATTAGATTTTTTAAAATAAAAATTCTTTAAATTCTTTCAATTTTCATTCATTTGTATTTATTTAACATGTTATGTTTTATTTTTTTTGAAAATTACATTTTGAAGTTTTTAAAACTAAAACAATATAATTTATATTTAAAAGATTCTTAAATTAAGGGTGTGTCATTTAAAGTCATTTAAATAAAGGTTTTTTAATTTTAATCATCATAATTTCATATACACATTTTTTCAATGTGAGTTTTAAAAATATATATCTAGTTTTAATTCAAAATTTATAAAATAGCGAAAAAGATATTTTAAATAGAAAGGTATAATATTTCACTCTTGTTTAAGCAAAGGGGGTATTTTTTTCCTTTCCAACTAACCTCTTTGGTTCAGTATTTTGTAATGATATAAATATAAATTTAAATTTATGCTAAATTATAATTTATTCAAGTATTATGCGTCCTCTCAAAATATTGCCTTAATGAGTATTTGATTTCAATGATTGGCATGACATGCTAACAATATTTTCTTGATGCGAAAATTCTAATATGGTATTATACCATGTAGATTTGTATGCACTTTGATGCATGTTTTGGTAAGATGTGTTAGGATCCCTTTCTACAAGGTTAACCATGGAGGGCACTTTAGCTGCACCTCATTCATTGTAACCTTTTTGGGACCCACAAAGAATACCTCCATTCAAATCATGGTATGCACTAACATTTGGTGATGATTATGAACTTGGATCTCTTTTCTTCATGGTAAGGATCAAGTTATTGATTTTTTTTGCAAATTTATTATATATATTGAAAGGAAATATGGTTCTAAACTCATAATTCTTCTAAGTTGATCATTATGAGGTATATGGCAATAATCCTTTCAATGGTTCTTTCAATGGCACGAAAGCCTTTTACCATCCTTGTTTTCTAAGTTTTTCCATGTATATAAAGTTTAAATGACCATATCTTTCATGCCAAATTCTATTTTCTTCATTTACATGTGTTAGTAGTAAAGTATAATTTGATTTAGCAACAAAGCCATAAAAGTGTACAGATGAGATTGATAATCAACCTTACCAATAGCAATTTTGGATTTGTCTTTCATGTCAAATATGCTCATTAAATTTGGGGTGAATTCAACTCTCCTTCTGGTGCTACAATACATCATTCAATATGAAAAAAAGGATTGATAGAAAGCTTTGGAATGTGTAGGTAATTCTCAAAACTACTAGTTCTAAGCTCTACCCTTCTTTGTCTAGTTTCCTCTACTAGAGAGTTATCTCTCATGAGAATATGAGTACCTTCATATGGTTTTAAAGATGAAGGAGAATCTTTTGTGGTTAGCATGTCCTGTCAATCTCCAAAGTCTATGATCCATGCATATGGAGAAAAATCAATAAAAATTAATGTATGTGCATTACCTCTTTGGTGCTTCTTCTTCCTTCTTTTTATTGGCACTTTTTTGAATGAAGTTACCTATATTATTCTACTAAAGTGTCTGCAACATGAGATCAATGATCTTCTTCATGCATGGTGATTCTAGACGGTAACCACAGTTGCAATAGCTACACTTTGATTTTCCATTTTTGTCCTTCTTTTCCTTCCATCTAGTACATTCATTTAGATTTTTGAGATTGGCTCCGTTTTTAGGATCTAGTTCCTTCTTTCCTTTGCCTTTGGATTTCTGATTGGATTTCAAATTGTTCTTCCCACTTGCATGCACAAGAAGTGCATTATCTTTAGAGTTTTTCAAGGTACAAATCCTTATGAGCTTATCCTACTCATGAATTAGAGCCTCAATAAAAGCATCAAGTGTGGGTATCTTCCAAGTTGCTCTTGTTGTAAGCTTGGCTATGTAAAAAGTGAAGACAAATACAAGATATTTTAGATCCAATTTTGACAAAATTGTAAGAATTAATTGATTTTCTTGCGTGAATTTGTCAATTTAGTATCCTTTTAGTTCAATTAATTAAGTCTTTAACTTTGTGAAGAAGTTTTCAAGATTTTTAAAATTGCTTGGATCTAATGAGTTGAGCTTATTTTTAAGTATGTGACCCTGCATCTCATCTTGCTTTCAAAAAATAGTCTCCAACATAATCCAAACCTTGTTTACAGATGTGCAAGCATCGACATGAAACAACAATTCTAGCCACATGGATAAGCATAGGAGACTGAAAGCCTCATTCATGTAGTAAAAATATTTGGATTTTTTAATTGCAGAATTTGGTTCAATGTTTGTTGCCATGACTATACGATACAAGTCTCTACTTTTGAGTTGAAGCAGAATCTTTTGATTCCATTGGAAATGATTGTATGGTGTGAAAGTAGAAAAGACTATAAATTCCATTCTTTCTAGCTCCCGTAAGGTTTGATACCATGTTAAATTTTAAGAACCTACATAAGATAGTATGATCTAGATGAAAAAAATAAGAAAAGAACTTACAAATTAACAAAAGAAAAATTGAGAAGAAAAAAAAAAGAAAACTATTTCATTAATCACAAATTAATGAAATAACAATAAATAAAGCTTATGTGAAAGCTTAGAACAAAGAAAAAGACATAAATAAAATTATTGACCTTTGTTAACTTACATTAAAATAAGCAACATTAGCTTTTTCATTCATGGGAATAAAGCAACGATGATCATCCATAGGATGGATAAAAAGAGCTTTGTTAAACAATAGAAAAAAATTGGTTACTTGCGCTAACACAAAGACCAAAGAGCCTCCCTGTTTGATGGCTTTGGACTCACAGAGTCAACAATAGGGACTTCAAGTAGCGGGAAATCAACATTCAATTCCTAATTGCTCCCATTTAATTCGTCTTTCAATAACCCATCACTCAAAGCCTCCATAATCTTCCGAGAAGTATGAGGGAGTGGCACACTAGCCTATGCTCATTAATGACTTCTCACCACCAAAAGCAATTCTATCAAACCAATATAATAGCAATTGATATCAAAAAAATATGAAAATAAATAATATTAATTAAAATAAAACGGTAAGAAGCAAGAACCTAAGTCCATATAATAGAAACCATTTCAAACCAAAAAGAAGACATCCAATCAAACAATCGGATATTGCAAGAATCAGAGTAATGAAGAGGACAAAGAGCACCAAGAGCGACAAAGGAAACCAATCTAAGATCCTTGAGCAATTGCAGAAGCACTCAGAGCCGAAGATGGAAGATGACCTTTTACCTCCCAAAGAGCACTTGCATTCACCTTTGATCAAATTTTTTAATACAACATATAACTTTTTCAAACTTTTGTACTGATATTTCATATAATTACTCTTTACTTATTTACTAAATATATTCTTGTCTGTATACAAGAATTTAAAACCTCTGTTAATTCTCCTCTTAATTCATCCCAAAAACTACTTAACACCTCTTTTTTCAATAATCATCGAATTCGAAATCAGATTATGGTCCTCTCCTTCTCTCACTTAGAGTTCATATATTAATTCTTCCCAAAAACTAAACATATTTTTCCATAGTAATCATCGAATTTGAAATCAGGATATGGTGCTTTGCTTTCAGTGGTAATCGTTTGTTTATAATAGTTTCCCTTTCTTAAATTGAAATTCAGTTTAAATTCGGGCCATTTGTGTGTGGTTGATAATATTAGGAATGCGACAAATGTGGGTATAAATTCAAACGACCTTGGACCGACGATTCAATCGATGATTTCAGCCTTGGCGCCTTCTCAAAACTTGTTTGTATTAAGAAGACAACGGCAAATACCGCATTCTATTATTGTTTTCGATTATTGCTTTCCATTGTTTTCTGTGAAACGCCTCGGAGTAACGTGGTGCAAGACAATGTTTTACTTATATATTACAAACGAGAGTTCATAATAGATGGCCTCTTTCATTGCATTTTGAGACCTCTTCATGGCAGGCACAGTGATAACCCATCTTGCGTTTCCCTTGATTTTTCTCCTTATCCTTGTCTCCACAGCTACTTCTCAATACTTGAATGTAAAGGTAATATCTTCATCTCCCTCTTTTTGACATGTTACCCCTCAAAAATGTTTTACTGACTGAACTTTTTTTTCTTGCCAAATCTGGTTTACATAGTGTATATGGGTGATATTCCACCCCCAGATATACAAGATCACTCCCTAACATCAGCGACTGCATCCCACCTTTCATTGCTTTACACTCTACTTGGAAGGTTATTACATAATTATTTCCTCTTGTATGTCCACTCTGTTGTTCTAAAGAAGAACTATTCTTCTAAATTTTATTTTTTCAATATGCCTGTTAAGCCATGAGGCAGCACGGGAATCTTTGGTTCATAGTTATTGGAAGAGCTTTAACGGATTTGTGGCTTGTCTTTCTTCATCTCATGCCCAACATCTCTCAAGTAAGATTGCCGCTGTACTTAACAAAAAACAATTGTAAGAATTATTAGAATGCGGTAGGGATAATATAATGGTGGACATATAATAGTTTGTTTCATAAATATAGTTTGTGTGCAGTAGACATGTTTCAATATTGACCCATGCCATGCTTGTTTGTGAATTATAGATACAGTGGGTGTAATTTTAGTGTTTGAAAACAGAAAGATTGAACTCTTGACAAGTAGATCATGGGATTTTGTGGGATTCCCTCTATCTCAGCAAACCAATCATTTGGAATATCAAAATGACGTAATTGTTGGCGTTCTAGATACGGGTATAAAAATAACAATAGAATCTTCATTGGTGCTATAGAATAGATAGTAAAATGGTTGCGTATATATCTCACATTAGCGTTACATATTTATTCTGAAAAAATCTCTAAACCAATTTAGATCAATTTGACTGTAGGGGTATGGCCGGAATCTGAAAGTTTCGATGACACTGGATTGGGTCCCATTCCCCCAAAATGGAGGGGTGTTTGCCAAACAACGCCCGACTTCAAAGCCTGCAATAAGTACTCTCATCCGTGCAGTAACACTGTAGACAATAATTCTTTTGAGATTTTGCCATGCTGACAACTGAATTTAACTGTTTCCTAGGAAAATAATAGGTGCACGCTTTTATTATAAAGGCTTTAGATCTCCACTACCAGCTGGCGAGTTCCTCTCTCCAAGAGATGCATCTGGCCATGGAACACACACCTCCTCCACAGCTGCTGGAAGCATTGTCAGAAATGCCAGCCTTATGGGATTAGCCCAAGGAGACGTACGTGGAGGATTACCTGGCGCAAGGATTGCTGTATACAAGGTTTGTTGGTTAGATTCTTGAAGCGATGTAGATCTCCTTGCAGCGTTTGATGATGCAATCTATGATGGTGTGGATGTCATCTCTGTCTCAATTGGGCATGGTTTATCCATGTATTACCCACTTGACTGCTTTGAAGATAGCATTGCAATAGGAGCATTCCATTCAATGAAGAGAGGAATCTTAACATCAAATGCTGCATGTAACGATGCCCTTGAGGGATCTGTTTGCAATTATTCCCCATGGTCTCTGACAGTGGCTGCAAGCACCATCGATCGCCAATTCAAATCACAACTTGTCCTGGGAAATCAAATATCTTTCTAGGTAAACCAAATATCATTGTGTTCAACTGATATTAAGTGAGCAAAGTTCTAATGTGCTGAGTCTAATGGTTACGTAGGGGCATGCTATAAACACATTCACAATGGAACAGCCTTGGTATCCTTTAGTATATGGAGGAGATGCTGCTAATGTTTCTGGGGGGTTTTCTTCACAGGACTCGAGGTGAAATACATACTACATCACATGAATTGATAAAAAATTAGTTTGTTAAATTAAGTTTTCTTATTTTCTTGAACTCAAATCTCTCCATTTGTATGAATGTGAATTGGTCAGTGGTTGCGGGTTCTATTCCCTGGATCGCAGCTTAGTTCAAGGAAAAATAGTGCTTTGCAACTTAAAAGATGGCAGTAATCAGCCGGATGGCGGAGTGTATGTCTCTGGAGGGGCAGGTGCCATAATAATGTATGATTACTTCAATGATACAGCTTTCTCGTTCATGGTTCCTACCACAGTTATATCAACTGAACAGGGAGAGGCTATCAGATCTTACATCAATTCTACA
This sequence comes from Cryptomeria japonica, assembly GCF_030272615.1. NCBI lineage: Eukaryota > Viridiplantae > Streptophyta > Pinopsida > Cupressales > Cupressaceae > Cryptomeria > Cryptomeria japonica. The sequence continues at coordinate 170,593 of NW_026729116.1, forward strand.
AGGTACGATGCATAGATAATAATAAATCACTTTTGTCATCATAAGGTTGCGCTTGATGGACTAGAAAGTCATCCTAGGACTTCAACTAAATAAATTAAGAACATCTTTAAGCCAAAAGTAGTATGCCGATAGACCAAAACCCAATAGATTTATGAAACCTCATTAATATTTACGTATTGATCTCGCAAAAATATCTTTATTAGCTGATGGGGAGTTGGTATTTAACAACTGGCTGCAGCCTGTGTAGTCTCGTGCTCAGCCTAAAGAAAAGATGTGTCTGAGTGAGTCCCTTTAAAAGCTTCTATTACGAAGGCTTAGGGTGGTTGAGCCATTTTATGTTTAGAAAGATTTTACAGGCTTAGGGTGGTTTAGTGCATTATTCATACAAAGATCATCTAAATATAATAACTTTCTTATACGATTTATCTCTAACTGTGATCAGTAAAAGATTTGTGAATTAGTAAGCTGCCTTTAGAGTATGCCACGTTGATTCTAAGATCGCTTCACTTTAGGAGGATCCTAGATGCAGATGGTTAGGACTGTAGTGTTTGTTCTAGTGCCTAGCCGTATTCGCCCATTTTAGGTTATCCAGTGGTTATTAATTAAATCCAAAATTGATTAATAAGTTTGAACCCCAATTCAAAATCAATATAAAAAAAATCAAACAAATCTTGATATTTAGAAAAGTTATATTTATGGTACAATAATAAAGGCTGAAATTAATTTTTTTTCTTTTAATAGTTTCAAAACGCTCTGACATGGATAGTTTAGTAACAAAATGAAAATTCATAATAAAACCTTATTTGTAGTGAGTATGTCAGTATTTAGTTAAAATCATGATTCTCCATGCTCTAAGAGATGATTTATGTTTTCATTTCGTATATTTCATCAGGTCTCCTGTTGCAAGTATAGCAAAAAGTGTGGCTCGGAATAATTTACCTGCACCTATAGTAGCTTCATTCTCATCTAGAGGTCCCAGCCGAATTACACTAGACCTTCTAAAGGTATGAATAAAACATATATGTGATATGAATTTGAAATTTCATTTCCATAGGACCTATACTGATCTGAATTAACTACTAGACAAATTTAATCATCTCATTTGTCCTTGACAGCCTGACATCAGTGCACCAGGTGTAGATATTTTAGCTGCTTGGTCAAAAGCTGCAATAGTGAGCCAGAATCCTTTGGACAAAAGGGCAGTGGATTTTAACATAGTATCTGGAACATCCATGGCATGCCCTCATGCAACAGGAGCAGCTGCCTATGTCAAGTCATTTCATCCTGACTGGTCTCCTGCTGCTATCAAATCCGCTCTCATGACTACAGGTGGCTATCCATTCCACAACCCAAAAATTGTATACATTCATTTATTTTTCTTATCTATACTGACAGTTTAGTTTGTGATGTAGCATTTACATTGAATCCAACATTAGATGGCTATCAAGATGGAGAATTAGGATATGGTGCAGGGCAAATTAATCCCCTCAAGGCCATCAATCCGGGGCTTGTATATGATGCTGATGTAAATTCCTATATCAATATGCTATGCAGCCAAGGATACGATAAAACATCTTTACGTTTGCTGACAGGAGAATTTATCAGTTGTCCTTCAAATTTATCAAAAAATGGAGTATGGGACCTTAATTATCCTTCCATAATGGTTATTGGCAACGCAAGTGAGCCTGTTTTTGCACAATTTCCAAGAATAGTTACAAATGTAGGACCTGCAAAATGTACTTACGAAGCCAAAATAGATGCACCCTTTGGAATGAACGTGACAGTAGAACCAGATACACTATATTTCACATCCTCTAGCCAGAAAGTATCATATAACCTGAAAATTAAAAGTGAAGTTGTACCAGATGATTACACTTTACTATCAGGTGCATTGACTTGGAGCTATGGCAATTACAGTGTGAGAAGCCCCATTCTTGTCTATCTATTATAATGCGAAACAGTAAGATAACCATAAGATAACCATAGCCTCTACAAGTACCTATTCATTCGGCATCACTTCAAAGATAATGCCATTAAAACCAAAAGTAAATGTCCTTGGTGTAATTCATAGTTGTCGTTTTGCTTTTACTTATGTTGTGACGATATTTCCCAACTAAAAAATCGCCAGAAATTTGTCTCAATGGTCAACGTGGACCATTTAGAATGGAATTATCAGAGTGCTCTCGACGCAATTGAATGGTTCATATTATATTAAAACAAGACTCTATTTCAGAATATTTTGAAGAAGTGTTAGAAGAGGTTTAGTTTGATGGATTAGAAGGTTTGTTTTCCCTACGGCTATTCAAGATCAAATCTTAAAAGGATATTTAATATAGAATATTTTAAATTGATATTTAATATAGGATATCTTAAAATGATATTTAATAGAGAATTTTAAGTTGTTATAATTGGTATTTTATAGTTGGTTCCTAATGTAGCTATGGGTTCTAAATTAATGAACTGCTAACTTGTATATTTAGCTTTTCATAAACAATTTATAGTGTGCATGCTTGAAATGAACTTGTATCATTTTCATGTTAGTGGTAGAAAATAACTTATATTGGTCTCGTGTTATTGCTTGTATAAACAAGCATAATTGTAAATGAAATAATATTATATAAAACTTGATCACTACTATAATTGTTTTGCAATAAAGAGAGCAAGGTGAAGGAGAGAATGGTGAGGGTAGGTAAGACATGTAGATGAGGATAGTTTGACAGAAGAGTGAGAACCCTGTGTTGACAATACTTCCTAGCCAATCAATAATTGTTGTTTTAGATCCTATTAACACTCATACAAGACTAATCTCTTCATGGATACTAAGTCATATTATTAGTTTATTCCAGTCCCCTTTGATGAGGATGTTCTAATCTGCTCTTCTCAATAAAGTGCTACATTCAATCTTAAAATGTGAGTGGGTTATCCATGGCATTCTATAGATATCAATTCAAACAATCTTATCTTCTATAATAGCTTATATATTTATGTTACAAGAAGATAAAATTAATAATATCATTTGGAAAATTACTCTAAATACTATTTGGAAAGAAGCCTAATTCTTCTAAACTAACCACAATGAAGTTTGTGGTAGGGAAATTCTTGGCCTTGCCCTATGGACTTGTGCATCCATTGTATCTTTTTGTATGGACCCAATGCCATCTATGTTTGGCCTACTTTTATATACAAAGGAGGTCTTTTCATATTTTTGTTATGTATGCACCCATTGCTCCCATTGAAACAGCTCAATTATGGGAATGGATGAGACACAACCTACCTAGAGAAATTTTTAAGTACAAATTAGAAACAAATTCCTTCTAAGTATCTCAAAAATGGTAATAGAATGTGTTATGTAGCATATGCTTTCAGCCAAATCTTATATTATTTTTATATACATATATTACCTAAAATAGATTTTTAATTGTTACAATAACATATGATTGTTGCACCATTTAATCCAATTCTTGGGTACATATAGAGGGAACTTTTAATCTACTATAACTGCTTGTTATTTGAATTTTTTTTTGTTTTTTTCTAAAATAATGATTAAATTGGCTACCTTCTTACTTTAATTTGTTTTTGAATTCTATGGCATTGACCCTACCATTATCATTAATTTAGAGCAATGAGTGGTACAATTACCAACAAAATTATGTATTGTTAAAGGCAATAGGTGGTATAATCACAAAAATATTTATAAGAAACTAAGTTCAAAGGGTAGTATGATGGCCAATAAAATTATAGCAAATCAAGGGAAAAGTGTGGTATGATCACCAATAAAATTATAGGCAATTATGGATAAAGATTAACACAATGGACAATGCAATTATAGATATATTAGGGAGAAGATTTATTGTTACTATGCAATTATAGAAAAATCTTACTCACAAATTTGGATTTTTTTAGTTTTATCTAGTTTTCTTATTTTTGAAGTTTGGCTTAGGAAGACATATAGCCTTAAGGGATCACATTGGAATGTGTCCTATTTTCTTAAAATTTGACTCTAGAAATTTGAATTTAGTCAGTACTTAAATTGATATTTCGAGTTCTCAAAATTTTAATTTGAGGTGGGAGAGTAGCAAACCATGTGGAATTCTTTGTAATTTTCAAAACACTTTAAAATAAATGAAAAGGAAGAGAAAATGGCATTAGAAATTTTAATAGGTAGAGGGCACGACTGTAAAATATGGTAGCAACAAATTATTTGACAATATATCTAAGAAATTATTGAGTTTAGTAGTAGCATATTAAGGAGGTTCATGTTAACAAAGAGGCGTGATTTTTTTGAAATATAAATAAAAGGAAGAGGGGGAATAGAAAGGAATGAGGCCAAGGAGGATAGTGAAAAATAAAATAAAAAGAAGAAAGGAGAGATTGTGCATAGTAAATGAAGAGGATTTAAATTCAAAACTGTTATGTCATCTATTAGAAAATATATTAATAAAATATTTTTCTATTTATATAAAATACCAATTTAAAGTGATATGTTGATAATTAAGCATAAAAAAAAATATTTTACTAGATTGAAATTTGATGGATAAGTTTTTTAAGCTACTTAATTTGGTAGTTTGGTAAAATCCTAAATTTGGACTCCATCAAGTGTTTAACTCGAGTAGCGTGTAGCACTTGTGTCAAGAGAAGGAATCTTTAAAAAAAATTTGTGGGTGATAGGGAAGGAAAAAACACCTTCAAATATGGAAGATTCATGGAAGATGGCACACAAAGATTGTCGGCAAAGAGAAGTAGCATAAGCTAGTGGTAGGGCAATACTAGAGATGATGAGAGGAATTGTAGCAAGACTGGCTACAATAGAAGTAGCATAGAGAAGAGGAGTACATGTAGTATATAATAGTGAGATGAAAATGAAGTTGAATCATTAGAAATTAACATAAAAGATGATGATGAAAATGAACCAGAGACGAGATTTTTATGGGAAATATAAAAAAATAGTAGTAAACCAAGGTCAAATCCTCAAATTTATAATAGAATTTTAAATGTATAAGAAATTATTGATTGAAACCAAATATGGATAAATATTTTAATTTTTTATTGATTAAAGATCCCCAAAAGGTGAATTTTTCTTACAAGAAACTATAGGGAAACACATATTTATCAAGGGATCATGTGTAGATTGAAAGTAAATAGAAAATTAAAGAGAAAATAAAATCATAAGAAATAATAATGACAAAATTGAAAGAAAATTTTCTTCACGTATATTATCAAATTAACTTGTTCAAATATTTACAAATTTTGAAGTAAAAAAAGACTGTGCAATAGTACACTAAAGAGTTTTATAAATTAAGTATCTAAGTAGAACATGTACACAATGATGTTGAGGAGATTTTGAGATATGTTAATATTTTGCATTATTCTATTCAAGATAAAATAATCATGGTTTGAATAACAAGGGTGGAAGAAGCATACTAATCTTCCTTGAAACCAAAGGAAAAGATTGCTTAAAAAATCTAGATTTAGAGGCAAATTTGTATGAGGAAGAGGGTAATCAAACAATGGTAAGGGATATCAAAACAAACAAGGATAATCCATCACTTTACAAACAAACACTAAGGATAATAATGGAATACAAGATTATCCTGGGGGAGAGGAAATTATTCTCATGGTAAAGGATACTTTGGAAGAGGCAGAGGAAGAGGATTCACTGGTACATGTTTTCAATTCAGAGAGGCTATGTATAACTCATTTGAATATCCTCAAATATAATGAGTGGTGGAAAAATAAAAGAGGTAGGAATCAATGTGGCACAAGGAAAATAAAAATGTGGCTTCACCAAATCATGGAGAAGATCCCAAAGATGGAGATTCTTTGATTCTATGATGAATTGTTTTAAATCTAGAGAAGGAAAATAAGAGCCATTCTAAATATGAAATTTGATTTGAACAAGGTGTAATTTAGGTTGAACATTTTTTAAGGTCATAGTGGCTAGTAGTACTAATGTAATTATGTTTGAATAAATTGTCAAAAGGCTAAAGTTGAAGAGGATGAAACATCCTAGTCCATATAGAGTTTCCTAGCTACAAAATGAATATCAGTTGGTGATAAATGAGCAATTTTTATAGATTTTTAAAATGATATTTATAAGGGAGACAATTTGTGTGATTTAATTATAATGGATGCATGTTAAATTATTTTAGGTAGACCTTGGCAATTTGATAGACACGTTGTTCATAATGGTAAAAAAATTACATACAAAATGTATAATTATGGAAAGCAGTGCATTTTTGAATCCACTAGTTGATTATAAAGAAGAAGTTGAAAACAACCCCAAGAATCATTTGGTTTTTTAAAATAAATTATTGAAGGAATTGAAGAAACAGAGAATATAATATGCTTTAATTCTTAAACTAACAGTAATTATGACAACAAAGAAGAATAGGGAGTTACCAAAATAAATTTAAGAAATTTTGAAAGACTATGTAGATATATTGATGAAGAGGTTACTTGATTGATTGCTACCTATCAAGAGTATAATTAGTTAAGACGATTTAATTCATGATGTGATTTTACCAGATTAATAATTATATAGAATGACTTTAATGGAGAATGAGGAAATTAATAGGAAAGTGCAATATTTGTGAGATAATGGTATGATCAATAAAAGTCCCAATCCATTTGTTGTTCCAATAGTAATGACAAACAAAAAGGATGAGGAATGATGGATTTGTACAAATTTGAGGTCTTCAAATAAAATAATATTGAAATACATGGTTTACTGGTCATAATTGGTTCATGTAATGGATTGTTTGAGTGGAGCCAATTACTTCACAAAAAAAATGATTTGAAGAGTGGGTGCCATCAAATACGATTGAGAAAGAGGGATTAATAATAGACATCCTTTAGGAAAAAATAATGTTTGTACAAATAGTTGGTGATACCATTTGGATTGGCAATGCACCCAACAACTTCATAAGATTAATGAACAAAGTGTTGAAGCCTTTTTTGGGTAAGTTTGCAATAATTATATTTTTTTAGTAAAATAAAAGAAAAATTGCAACAACAAGTTAGAGAAATATTCTAGAGGTTTAAAGTGTAAAATTTCTTAAAAAATTTGAAGAACTATAGTTTTATTAGACAAAATTTAATTTACTTGCGATTCGTTATTTTTAAATTGGACAAAAAATGGATCTAGAAAAGGTCAAAGTAATCGTGGATTGGCCTTCATCAAGGAGTATGTTTGAAGAAAGAAGCTTTCATGGATTAGTAAGGTTCTATAGGAGTCTCATCACATATTTTAGTGGAATTTATGCAGATAACAGGAAAGAGTTTTCTTAAACAGCTATAACAAAGATGCTTTTATTTGTTGAAAAAATTATAAGTCAACCTTTTCACTATTTCATTTTGAAATAGTGATTCAAGTAGATTGTGATGCAAGTGGGGCTAAAATTGAAGGAGTACTAATTCAAGATGCAAGTATAATGTCCTACTTTAGTGAGAAGTTTAATGAGGTAAAAAGAAAATACTCAATGAAAAATCAAGAATTTTGTGTAATTGTATAGGCACCTAAGAAATGAAAACACTATTTTCTACCTAAGGATTTCATGTTGTATAATAACCATAATGCATTATTATTCAAAAATATACAAGGTAAGTTAAATTAGAAAGATGCAAAGTTGACCAATCTAACCCACTAGGCTAATGCATTAAGTCTAAAATGTTCACTACTAACTAAAATGAGAGTTAATATTGGTTTTTTGATTCTATATGGGAGCTATGTGAAGAAGATGCTAATTTAAAATATGCATGGGTTGCATGGAAGAGTCTGATGGAAAAGGATAGAACTTCATCATTAGAGTATTTATTCAGGACATTTTTTTGTTTAAAGGGAAGAGATTGTGCATACCCCAAGGATCAAATATTGTGCAACACACTCTTATTTTATAATATTTTTTTGTTCAATTAAACTATTTAATTGTGTGAAGAGTATACTGTGATTTAATTCAAACTAGTGCATGTTGATCATTTGAAACAAATTTCTACATAAAGCATCATTAAAACATAACTAGAAGTAAAATAACAACTATGAATTACATTAATTTTTATTTTAATCATACAAGTTTAGAAGCAATTCCTAATGAATAGGTACTCATAGATTCTATGAGTACCTTACTACAAAAAATATGCTTCTCACATTGTAGTTGTCATAGCTTCAACTCAATACACCTAATAGAAAAGCCCAACCATCTTGGGTGCTTGTTTATTGTATAGAATGCATAATAAAAATGGGTATACACTCTTAAAATAAAATAATAAATACCCATTTCTATTATATATGTCACCATTCTATTTTTAGTAAAATGTATTATGAATACATCTTTGTAACATTTTATTCTAGAATTATGAGACTAAAAAGAATATTTCTATAAATATAATGTAAATGTATCTTAAAAGATTTTAGAAAATCATATTATACCTAATTTTTAAAGGGATTTAATTATGATGGGCATTTCAAGTGGCATCAAACAAAAAAATTATCATTTATAGAAATTAAACAAAAGAATTTATTTTTAAACGAATAATAAAGAACATGGGATATCTATTAAAAAGTGGTTCTACTTATACTTGTACTTTAGAAATATAAAGAAGGAATCGACAAATAATAAATTAAATATTATTTGTTAATTATATTAAAATAATTAGGTAATTGTGAGATCAAATAAGAATCAACTAAAAAAGATAAGAGGTTGTAGTGGAAAGCTAAAAATACCAACAAGAAGGAAACATAGATCCAAAATGCCATTGTTCCTGACACCTTTGTTCAAAAGGAAAATGATAATAAGGCTTGTATTGAGGAATCTAAGAAGGAAGATCTCAAAGGCGACCAGGCCAGATCTGACGAAGGAAAAAATCCTAGCCCTAACTGTGATGAGAAGAAGGATGAAGACCTGGAGGAAGGTAAAATCCATGTTGTTCTGCATGCTAACAATGTGGAGGAGGACTCGAACTTTGTTCACAAGGAATAGAATAATGAGGAGCTTTATCCTAGCTTTATAGATGCCCAGCAATGCAATATTCTTGATGCAAACTCATCTTCTAAATCCCAGAATGAGTATGTTAAATCCACTTTTATTTTGTCACTGGCAACTTCTCTTCTCAATATTATCTCTAAATGGGTAGATGATGAAGGAAAACCTGACGCTTTGTAAAAAGATCCTGCCCAGAACCTTGTGGGTGATGAAATGAAGATCAATGATTGTATAGAGAAAAAGTAGACAGGGAAAAAAGGCCCCAAATCTACACCCCAAACTACTCTTGTGAAAACTAGGGGGAGGACCAAAGCTGATGTAGGTTCAAATCTAGCAATGCTGGAAGCCAACAGGAATATAGCGGATGGTACCCAGTTGACCATCCATGAGGTATGCTCTTTTAAATGAATATGAAGATCATTTCATGAAACATTCAAGGACTCAATGGTCTGCATAAATAGGAAATACTCAGGAACTTAGTTAGGGATCATAAACCTGATATTTTTTTTATTCAAAAAACTAAAATGCCTAAGCATAATGTGGAAAAAATAAAAGTGTTTAAGAACTATGAGGTTTTTGGGGGTAGCTCGGATGGTTCATCTGGAGGTATTTCTCTCTTTTGGAACCTTCAGCACGTCCAAGGAAATCTTGTTTGGCTTGACAATAATATGATGTTTGTTAGATTTCATCACATTAAAGATGGGACTACTTGACTTTTATCTAATATCTATGCCCCGAATTCTAAATTAGAAAGATGTAGATTTTGGAAAAAGTTAGATTCTATCATATCTTAGTTCAACTCCAAAGGTTGGCTGGTGATGGGAGACTTTAACACTCTGCTCAAGGAGAATGAGAAATTTGGGGGAATTCCTTCTTAGCTTGATAATAGGATGGACTTGATGAATTTCATTGATAATCAGGTGCTTCATGATGTGGATCTGTAGGGTGCTAATTTTACCTAGACTAATAGAAGAATTGACTTTGATCTGATCCAAGTGTGACTTGACAGGGCCCTTATCTCTAATGATTGGTTCAATAGTTGCACCTGTTCCTTAAATACGCTTCCTCGTATTGGCTCGGACCACTATCCAATTTCTTTTGTTGTAGACCCCATCTCTAGGAGGAGACATTTCCCCTTTAGATTTGAAAAAATATGGATGAGCCACCCCAAGCTTGAGAAAGATATCAAAGATTGGTTGAGCATTTCAGTAGAGGGATCTGCCATGTTCCGGGTGGCCAAAAAGTTAAGGAATGTTAAGGACAAGGTTAAGAGATGGAATAAGGAAGTTTTTGGTGACATTTTTGCCTCTAAATCTGCAATCCAACTTGATCTTAAGGATATTCAGGCCAAAATCCAAGCTAATGGGTATAGTGAGGTCTCCATTAATTATGAGAATCAAATAGTATCTAAATATCATGATATCAGTAAAAAAGAAGAGATATTCTGGAAGTAGCGTTCCCGTTCTCTATGGCTCAAGGGAGGTGATAAGAATACAAGATTCTTTCATATGACTTCCATGAAACATAAGACGACCAATAGAATATCTAAAATGTTCATAGGGGGGACTTTGTCCTTTGAGGAAGATGAAATAAAAAAGGAAACTAGATCGTACTTCTCTTCTCTATTGTCAGCAGATTGCAATCTGGAATAAAGCACCCAATGTTTATTCCTTGCTACTATCCTGAACATGATTGGGGAAGACCAAAATAATTTTCTCTCCTATCCCTTCTAATGCTGAGATTAAGCATGTTGTCTTTTCCTTTGAAGGTAATAAATCCCCTAGCCCGGATGGTTTCCTGATGTTCTTCTTTCAGTCATTTTGGTATATCATCAGTGAGGACATTGTTAAGGGTGTTAAAGAATTCTTTGGTTCTAAGATGCTTTTGAAAAAAAAAATACCACAGTTTTGGTCCTTATCCCTAAGACCCCAAAAGCTGACTCTTTGGAACTTTTCAAACCAATTAGTCTGTGCAATTCCTTTTACAAGATCATATCTAAGGTTCTCACCCTTAGATTTCTCCCCTTTCATTCAGATATTAGTTCTCTCCAACAGTCCAGATTCATTCCTAATAGGCAGATTTTGGATTCCATCATATCAGTCCATGAGGTTATTCACTCCCTGGAAGTATCTAAAAACCAATGTTTCCTGATGAAACTTGACATGTCGAAGGCTTATGATTGGATGGATTGGTTCTTTTTTCTTAGTATCCTCAAAGCTTTTAGATTTGGTGAGAGAGTGATTGAGATGATCTTCCAACTGATCTCTACTCCCTCACTATCAGTTATTCTCAATGGATCTCCTACCCCCTTCTTCAAGTCTTCAAGGGGTCTCAAATAATGGGATCCTATATCTCCTATTTTGTTTGTTATCTTGGCTAAAAAACTGGGCATATATATCAATAAACTTGTTTCTGAAGGTCAGCTGAAAGGTGCCTGACCATCGTCAGCTGACAGGATCCGTTCCCATCAAGAATTTGTTGATGACACGGTGTCGATGGGTGTATCTACTATCAAGGAAGCCAGAACCCTGAAATTGGCTCTGGTTAACTATTGCAAAGCCATGGGTCAACTGATTAACTAGATGAAAATATCCCTCTTTTTCCTCAACACTCCTGAAGATAGGCAAGGAAGAATTGCTAGAATTTTGGATTGTCAAATCAGCTTGCTCCCCTCTATCTATTTTGGTCTCCCTCTATGAAGAAAGCCCCCTGAGACGTTTTGAAGTAGCTTAGTGGATAGATTCCACAAAAAAATAGCTGGTTGGAAAGGGGCCCTTCTAAGCCAAGCTGAGAAAATCCAATTATTAAAATCTTCCCTCCATAGTCCTCCTATGTATGCTTTAAGTCTTTTTAGAATTCCAACTGAATTTGCTGATGCTATTGAAAAAATTCAAAATTCCTTCCTCTAGTCAGGGGTTGAGGAGAGGAAAAGGATATCTCTGATAGCCTAGGACAAAGTTTGTAGACCTAAAAAATTGGGTGGCCTTGGTCTGAGAAACATTAAAACCATTAATAAAGCCCTTCGTGCCAAAAAAATCTAGAGATTATTTGGAAAAACTAGCAAATGGAACTCAATCTAGCAAGCCAAATATATGCAACCTCAAATACATCTTTCAGAATTTTTAAATTCCTATGATGCCCCTACTGGTTCTGCTATTTGGAACAATGTTTCCCAAACTAAAATGGTCGTTGGATTAGGTAAAAGATGGACTATTTGTAATGGCATAAAAGTCAATTTTTGGGAGGATTCTTGGTTGTTGGAGTACCCCCTCTCCAATAAGGTTTGTTTCTCTCCCTTTATCTCTAAGTGCAAGGCCAGATTTGGTATCAAGGTGGCAGTTTACTAGAGGGATAATCACTGGGTGAACCTGAGCTCCATAGACCCAGCCCTCAACCCTATTATGGTTCTTCTTAATTCTGTCTTGATTGACCCTCTGCTTGAAGATAAAATCGTTTGGGCAGGAACCTCCTCTGGTAGTTATTCAGTGGCCTCTATTGTTCTGTTGATATCTCAATCTCCCCTTGCTAGTCTAAAGCCTGGATTAGTGGTCTCACTCCCAAGATCAATATATTTTTTTGGATCCTTTTACAGAATAAAGTCCTCACCACTGATAATCTTTGCAAAAGAGGCTTCCATCTACTTAATAGGTGCTACCTCTACCAAAATGAGGAAGAGAATGTTAACCATTTAGCTATCCATTGTCTCTTCTCCTATTCTATTTGCTCACAAATTTTCTAGCTTTGGAACCTGAATTAGGTCTTTCCTGCCTCTATTCAAGAGTGTTTCACTAGTTGGAGATGCCTTTCCCTAAACAAATCTATCAATTTTCTATGGGACCTCACTCTGCCTTATGTGGTTTGGTGAATCTAGAAAGAAAGGAAAAAAAGATTTTCAGAGACTCCTACTGCTCTCCTAAAGTGGTGTCTACCAAAATCAAGTGGTGTGTAGTATATGCTAAGTTTACGAGCAAACATTTGGATGTCTTCATAACCCGTATGGGTTTTGTGAAAATCAAAATAATGGTTTTTCATAACCCTATGAGTTTTGTGAAACTCAAAATGATGTTTTTCAAAATCCGTATGGGTTTTGTGAAATTCAAAATGATGGTTTTAGTTCTACATAACCCGTACGGGTTATGTAGAACTATGAATGGTACCTTTTGTTTCTCAAAACCCAAGCGGGTTATCTTGCACATCAGAACCCATGCAGGTTTTGGCTTGGTAAGAGGGTTGGAAAATGACCCTAAGGCTTGCAAGCCCATTTTCCCTCCATTTTTTTCCCTTTACACATTTTGTCATTTTCCAACATGATTTCTCAACTTCATCATCATCAGGTTTACAAATGATTAAGTGGGTATCTCTAAAATTACCACCACAATCTCACACGTGTTCTCATCTTTTTGACCATATATTTTTTTCTATTTTTAGACAACATTAGCATAGTAAACTTTAATTTTCCTTACTAGTGCCCTAACAATCCTCACAGACATGTGTCTACCATTTTTTTAATAAATTTTGATATACTTGACCAAAATCAAAATAAATTACATATTATTATTCTACACTAGATTCTATACAATTTTTTTAAAAACATTTTCATTTTCGATTATTTTGATACAAGTGATGCCCAGTGCACAAACAAGTACCAAAGTTTCAGGATGCGGTCAGTTAAAAAAATCATAAAAAAAAAAACTCAACAAAAAATAACAAAAAAAATACACAACTTGTATATCTCAATATTACCTATCATCCTACCCAAGGGTTTTTTAAAATACTAAATCTAACTATATATTTTATGCTGCGCATGAAAACAGCTATGTTATGTTTTTCAGAAAAAATCAGGAATAGTTTTTCATGCAAGAGAGGTTTGACCCTCTTAATCTTATCTAAGTTTAAAAAACTTTAGTAGTTTAGAAACTATATTTAGAGTACTACAATTATTATTATTTTCTCAGCTCCTAATTTTGAGTGTGTGACCTTCGAATATCTCTTTGAAGTTCAGGTTTACCTGTTTTTAGAAAAAAAAAAAAGAACTGGCCACTTATACCTCCCTTTTTGTTCACCATCTTGGTGCACTTACCCTCATTTCATATTGCTTTTTCCCATCAGGATCTATAGGTATAGTAGCAAGTACTGTGTACTTACTACAAACAATATTCTAGACATCACGATCTATGGAAATCAAATATGTTTCCATTCTAATTTTCCAGAACACATAATCATTTCCATCAAATAATGGACCTCTAGTGATAGAAGACCCCTCTTGAACATGTGACATAATGAATGATTTCCAAGACCAGGATCAATCCAAGGAAATACCTAATGCAGGACCCTATGCTTACTTGTTGGAAGTGGATTCACTCTAAGAGGGAGGGGGAGGGGGGTGAATCAGAGTGACAAAAATTTACACATCAAGATTAACGATTAAAACTTGATTAGAACTTAGGGTTTTTACCACAATGAAAAATTGGAACAATTTTGACAGATGAATGCAATTGAACTATTTTGCCCAACTGTTTAATCCACTTCAAAAGAATATATAAGATTGTTCAACTGAATTTTCTTAAACAATCTTTTTATTCTCTGCAATACAATATTTCAAGGAGAACTAATTCCTAAAAATGGTAGTTGAACCAAATAGCTTTTGTATAATAGATTCAACTGAATGAATAGTAACATGCACGATTTAAGTATCAGAGCTTGACAAAGAATGCACACAAAAGATAATCAAAGAGATGACAACACATAACACCAAGTATTCTTGAGTGGAAAAACCCTCATGGGGTATAAAAAGCCACTCGAACCTACTTTCTTTATTCCAGCTCAATCCTCAACTGATTAGAATGGTGGAGTTCAACTCAACACCTCAAAACAATTATTTTAACAACTGCAAAGTCTGAGTGTGTACTCACCAATGATCTTACAACTGCATTTCCTTTGTAGTCCTAAAACCACCATTGAATACAAATTTAAGTTTTTTTCAATAATATCAATTTCAATATCCACTATATGAAATAGTGTTATAACTCTATCATGAAAACCAGAGTAATATATCATATGTGTATGTAACAATGTTACAACCCTATTGTGAAAACCAGAGGTATGCATCCCATGTATATATAACAATATTCTTCATGAAACCCTTTTTATCTCTGCTATAAATCCCAACCACGGTACTGTCTAAGTCTTTTTGTTTAAATAACAGAGATGCCAACACAAAAGCTTTAGAAAATAACCTCGAAATAGGATACTTAAACCCTAGTTAGGGTCTCAATAATACACATAATTGGCAGAAAAATAAATAATTTTTTTTTTTTTAACAAATTAAATTTTTTTGCAAAATCATTTTCGGATAACCAAAATTAACTGAACTGTAAAAAATACAAAGGGATAATGTTATTTTCACTTTTGAACAATAGAATAAAAAAACCCTCTTTCATTTTTCTTTTTACAAAAAGTAATCGTAACCAATCTGAAATGAACATTTCCCCTTTATTTTTGTCTCGAACGCCATAAAACTTTCTTTCGATTTTTTCTATCAAAATGATATTAAACAATATTTCCTTTTCATTTTTCTTTTATCTTCATGCAAAACTCTGAGCCAATAAAAAAATGAGAATGATAATACCTGAAAAATGGTGAATCGAAAAACCTGGAAAAAATCCCTGATAATCTGGAAACAACTTCATCAAATGCGACCAATAATGTCTCCATTCAAATTTGCATAGCAAATAACCTGACATACACTAAACCCACATGCAGATTCTTCCAACCAATCTGCCTGTAACTACCACAAAAACTCCCATGGTGGCACTGCATATAGGTTTTCATCATTCAACAAAATGAATCTTTTATTTTTGCCCTAAACGTTATAAACCAAGCCCCAAACAAAAATAAATTGTCATTTCAAGTCCGTAAGTGAATCAAAACTATAGGAGTTGAGAAAATACAGCACCACAGGAGCCCAAATGATCTCTGCAAGCTGAAAAACCTGTTACAAGGAGAAGCAAGGAAGCAAATACAAAAAAACAAATACACAGAGAATATGCTAAAAAAGAGAGAGCTCAATATTCACAAAAATATGTAATGTGATTCTTATAATGAAAAGAAGGAACTCAACCTTTAATAGGTCGAGAAACACTAAAAGGGAAAACCTAGGTTTGCACATAATAATTAATTATATGCACCTAAAGTTAGCTTAAGTGTAAAAGAGATAAAGGGAACTTAAATAATTAAACAAATAATGTTTAATTAATCAAGTAAATAACCGAATACTCTAACACCCCCCCTTAAGCTAGACTTAGGGAGAAGCTAAAACCTAGAACAGCTACTGAAAGCAATAAAGATGGGTCCTGACAACAAGGCTTGATCAGGTACCCAAATACAATGAAATCTCTATGAATTGGAGAAATAGAGAAAACCACGGGAACAAAACTCTACTCCAAAAAGAGATGGAAAAGAATACCACTGAAGCATGAAGAACCTGCAAACTCTGTCAAAAAATAACCGTTGATCTAGAGAACCTCCACTGAAATAGAACATGACAAGGTAGAGAAGACTGTAATCTGCATGAGTGCCCTCAAATGGCACTACTTGAATCAGATGGCAAACAAAGGCAAACAACTAAACTTGAAGATACAGATGGCATGAGACA
This sequence comes from Cryptomeria japonica, assembly GCF_030272615.1. NCBI lineage: Eukaryota > Viridiplantae > Streptophyta > Pinopsida > Cupressales > Cupressaceae > Cryptomeria > Cryptomeria japonica. Next base: position 187,225 of record NW_026729116.1, read on the forward strand.
CCAAAGCCTAAAGAGCTGATCAATTGAACCACGTAAGCATTAGAACCAACAGGATAAACCTCCCCATAATGCAAAAGAGGGAGAGGGACAAGTACACTGAAAAGAACAGCCAACAAGAACTGCATGACGAAGAACCAGGAACATCAAAGGTGCTGAGAAAAGTACAGGGTGTCATGGAAGGAACACTCACTTGACACACATCATGAGGTGAATGTCATGGAAGAAACACTCACTGGACAAAGGAAGATGGCAAACAATAGGCAAAAATCAACCCCCTCATGGCACTTTATCAATAGTGCATGTACAACAAGGCACAAGATGTACAGGATCCCAAGTAAACAATGCATGATGGCACTTTATCTCAGTGTGTTTGCATAAATACAAGCTACAATAATAAGAAGACTAGAAATAGAAACATGAACCAAAATAGAGACATCCTACTTAGAGAAGAGATCCCAGGACCTGAAACAACCATGATATCTACCAGAGTGCTGAAAAGAAATAAAATGAATAAAATATGTACGGATCAGAATCTATAAATAAAACTTAGATGGTTGGAAAGTACACAGCACATGCTTTCCAAAAATATAAAATTTTTGAAAAATGGAGTTCGGATGCTCATTCTATGGCTCTTGGAGTGCAAAAACTAGACCTCACTTTGACTGGAAAAAAAATAAAGTCAAACAACAAAATTGGAAACATTTACCAACACCATGAGGTCGGCCTCGGAACCATCTTTCCGACGCCTATTCGTTTTCGAAAAAACGACTCCATATGCCCAAGATAGAGCCAAAAAACCAAACCCCCCATGAAAAAGGCCAAAAAAGGAGGCCTGGTGGCTCTTCGGTGGTCCGGTGGCCAGTGGGTGGCGGCCAGGTGGCACCCTGGTGGCTGGGCGGTGGTCGACCGGAAAAAAAAAAAAAAAAAAAAGGCTGGCCTGCCGGGCAGGGGCTGTTGGGGCGGCGGGCTGCAAGTGGCGGCCGGGGAGCAGGCGGCGGCCAGGGCTGAGCACGACCGGGGAATTGAGTGACGCAGGGAGTGGAGGGCACTGCGGGTGGCAGCCGGGGCTGAGCGTGGGGCAAGGGAAGCCGGAGGCCGACACCGATAGGGGCCTTTTTAAAAAAAAAAAACTACAATCACCTTTTTTGATTTTTTGATTTTTTTTTTTTCAAAAAATCAAATTTTGGCTTGCATGCCATAAAAAGGTAAATTTTTTTCTGATTTTTTTCTCGATTTGTGTGCCAAGGTCGTACGGCCTCGATCTAAGAAAAAATACTCCCAGAGGCTCAGGAACCAAAATAGGTCGACTTTTATATGACCATAGGGGTTTTCGAGCCTTCTAAGCATGATGGTGAGGTCCGTTTAGGCCCAAATTGCTCAGAAAAAGGGGTCAAATCCTAGGTACATAAAAAAATTCCTAAAACCCCAGATCTACTTTCAATGCAAAAATTCTCAAAAAAAGAACAGGTAGCTACAGATCTGAAGCTCTGATATGATATAGGAGTTGAGAAAATACAACACCATAGGAGCCCAAATAATCTCTGCAAGCTGAAAAACCTATTACAAGGAGAAGCAAGGAAGCAAATACAGAAAAACAAATACACAAAGAATATGCTCAAAAAGAGAGAGCTCAATATTCAGAAAAATATGTAATGTGATTCTTACAATGAAAAGAACGAACTCAACCTTTAATAGGTCAAGAAACCCTAAAAGAAAAAACCTAGGTTTGCACATAATAATTAATTAAAATAATTAATTATATGCACCTAAAGTTAGCTTAAGTGTAAAAGAGATAAAGGGAACTTAAATAATTAAACAAATAATGTTTAGTTAATCAAGTAAATACTCGAATACTCTAACAAAAACACTTCATTTAAGAAATGATTTCCAAGTCATCGTTATGTGCCTAGTCAACACAACAACATATCGGTGATAATCTATAGTACGAAATCATCATATGTCGAGTCATCAAATGAGTGTCATGCCAACACTATAAAGTATAAATATAATCATTATCAGTGCAAGAACTTAACGCTCTATAAAACATTATTATCAATGCACAAAATGTACGACATCGACTTAAGAGAGATGGCGACAACACATATCAATGTGCTTTTCAAAACAAATTAAAACATATGTAATCAAGCATAATATCCCATGGAAATACAAGAAAACCATACACCTTGATCCAACTGTGAAGCCCAAAGTAGCAAGAGAACCTGTGATTGTCAAGATGGCTCTGCACATACACTACAACCATAAGTAACATGAGAAACCAAAATCTAATTATACCAATGTAGCTCTATTTGTCTATTCAAGCCAATGTATCTTTCTATTCATGCCAATGGGTCTATCTATTCGTGCTAATGTATCCTTTTCCTCATCAAGGAAAAACATAAAGAGGGTAACAATATGAAGAGGATAGATCTAGATGGAATAGTGGGGATTGCAATCTCCAAAAAAATGAAAATAGAAGAAAATTGTAGCCAGTTAAAAAAATTTGTGAACTAGTATGCTACCAATAAATATAAGTGTCATAAAATTTTCAATTATGATATGTTAGAATTTTATCCCTTACTATAAAGACTGCTCATAGTTTAAGATGATTTCCAAGGGTAGATAGAGATGAATCCATGTAGGGGAAAGAGTGAGACTAAGTATGGAAACCCTAATCCCACTCTCATACACACTCATGGAATATGAAAGAGCCTAGGGAGGTAACACACATTGACTACTTCTTATGAGAAAGAGAGATTGGTGGATTACCTCTTAGGTTTTCTATTCCTTTGTTGTAATTGAGAGAGAGGAATGAAGCAAAATGCAATCTAACCTAGAAAGCAAGTAAGCAAGCAAATCCTAATTTGAGAATGCAGATCAAAGAACAACTGATACACTGCTGAAAAATACATTTTAGAAGGTAAAATTAGAGGTGCACCTATGTCTGAAATCTGAGCAGAAATGTCCAGGACCAGAGTTCCACACCACTGTCTTGATTCTGCAATTCTAGAGCTGAAACTAATAGGAAGGATTCTGGAGCCTGCAAAGTGTTGTTCTGCCAAGTCCTATTGATAGAGGGTAGGACCATGGCACCATTCCACTATCCTAGGAAGGACCATGGTGCCACGCCCCTATCCTAGGGGTTTCTACCAGCATGTGCAATGCAGAACTGTCCCTGTGTGCTCTTCTGGTCCCGAAACTTCCAGCGACACTCGGATCTAAACCTATACCTGAAGCTGAAAAAAAGGGTTTGGGGTGGCTATATAGGGTTTTTCCTTAGTCAAACCCCCATGTTGGTGATTTCCACCTCCATGAATAGCCGATAATGTACTGAAAATGTGTGTGCAAGATCCTAAGAATGAAAGTAAACAACCTAGAGCAACCCTAAAGAGTAAACCCTAATTGCTTATAATTGACAAAGTAAATGCTCTAAATACACAATGCAAAGTGGTCTAAAGTGTGAATGGGAATGAAAATGAAGCTCATGTAAAGACATGAAAACAACATGAAACCATACATAACCCCAAAGGAGAGGTACATGCCAATCCTAAGTTAGTTGTCTCCTATTGTTCTTCTAAATCTGAAAAAGCCCCCAATTGATAAAATGAATGAATGTTGAATGTTGTTGAAGAATTTAAAGATCTACTCTTTCGCTGCAAACAAGGCTCTAATGCTCCAAAAAACTGCTCTTAGATTCTTAGAAGAAGACCCTTTTCAAATGAAGAAAGAGAGCTCTTAAATATGAAACCCTAGATCTTAATTTCATGTTTAGGCCGACCTAGAATTTGAATTTACCACTAGTATTTTGTGGTTAAGCATTATTATATCATAGGATTGTGCTCTAAAAGTTTTGGAAAAAAATTGTGAACCATGTGCATTCCCGCCATGGTCCGAGCAACTTTTCACCAAATTTTTGGGGCCATTAGATTTGATAATATTAGAGCGCATCCCAAAGTTACAACTAATTTTGAGATGTTTTGATATGTGAAATCGGGCCTAAACCTTGAAAATAAGACATAATTAGGGTTTATGATTAAATGATTCATTGGAGGAATAAGATGAAAAGGGGCACACTTAGGGTAAATGGTTGAACTTTAGAATATGTAAAGTGATGAAACAAAACCTTAGATTTAATTTAATTAATTAATTAAACTCTTAAAGGGGAATTAGAAATGCAAGATGCAAGACACACTAAGGCAGGTGCTAGCTGGCCTAAGTGTAAAATTGTACCACCCTAGCAAGGGTATATAATTTATGACACTACATTTAGCCCCCACTTTAGTAGTCATATGACACTACGTGCATATGCAAGATAAAGTATAGAAAAGTAAACATCATTTGAAAAACATGATATATCCATAAGTTATCGAATGAAGCCCCCAATGGTATCTACAGTACATAATTAGGAACCCCACCCTACAAAACTACATGTTAGATCACAAAATCACCTAAATGCTTACTAAGGAAGGTGATGAAATTTGTGGGTAGCTATATGTCCCCCTATTTCGACTTTCTTATTAGTGAGGTGAAACATGGTATCATGTTTTCCATAACGAATTGTGATAAAGATTTTGACGAATCAAGTTCACAAAAAGGATCTATTACTTATCCAAGAATATTATGGAACTAATGCAGAGTGAGAGGGAGAATTCATGATTCCAACGCCACCGATGGTGCAAGAATTGGAGCTTCCTAGCTCAAGATATGATAAATTGAAGAAAAAGTGTAGAAATTAGGGTTTTAACTTAAAAACATAAAGTGAAAAAAGTACATAACACATAAATATGAAACTGGCACCTTCATTTGTCACTATCTAACTTTTTTGCACTATTCATTGTAGAGGAGCCCACATACAAGCCATCACGCCTTGATGCCAGCCTAAGCGACCTATGAGGATGGAGATCCTATGCCAGTCCATACTCACCAGCTGACCGCTTGATGAGGTGAGTTGACTTTTTGTTGACTCCATTTGACTTTTTTGTGTTTTCATATTTTTAGAAATGATGATGTCATCTCCTAGTCTGGGCTTGGGCCCCCTCTTCAGACACCTAAGGGTCCTAGGGCACCCTGGTCATCCTAGGGTGCCATGGTCCCCTCTAGGCACAATGGTCCTAGTAGGGCACCCTGGTCCACTTAGGGCACCTTGGTCCCTGTTCAAGGCGACCAATGATGACACAGGATTAGCCGACATGAATGTTAGAACTGATAGAATGATTGTAGTGATAGTGATGATGATTGATTACTGACAATAGATTGTTTTGCATTTTGCAGACACTGCCATACATCTGCGAGCATACCGCTGGTCTCACCTTTCAGAGCCTTTGGGAGTAGATCCCAAGGCTAATAGTGGGAGAGAGGGATTTTCTACATGTAGTGGGCTTGTGGTATGCGATGACCATGGCAGCCATATGAT